>NC_053024.1:236230250-236469983 GCF_003073215.2 Triticum urartu
GAAGTCTAACTCTCTTCCTATGCACTGGCATGTCATATAAGAACAATTCATGCACATCAAGTAAAGGCCAATACATAGCATAAGCAGTTTCTTGTAATTTTATCGTGAGGGAAACATAGAGAAGTGGAGATATAGTTCCTCTCTCATAATAATTGCAAGTAGGAGCAGCAAGCACATGCATATCATATCTATCAAATCATCATGTGTAGTAGTAAAATGCAACCCATCAATATAATCCTTAACAAGAGCAAACTTCTCCGATATAGTGTAGTTGAGAGAATTCAAAAAGATAATAGGACTATCATGCATCGGTGCAATAGCAATAATTTCATGTTAAACATAAGGAACTATAGCAAGTTCATCTCCATAAGCATAATTCATATTGGCATCTTGGCCACAAGCATAGCAAGCATCATCAAAAAGGGATATTTCAAGAGAATCAATGGGATCATAACAGTGATCATAGCAATCATCCTTCATTAAGCACGAAGGGAAATTAAACAATGTATGAGTTGAAAAGTTACTCTCATTAGAAGGTGGGCACGGGTGATCAATCCGCTCTTCCTCCTTTTGTTCTTCGCACTCTTCCTCATCTTTTTCATCAATGAGCTCACAGTTTCATCAATTTCTTCTTCCATAGACTCCTGTAAAATATTATTCTCTTCTTGGACAGCGGAGACTCTCTCAATAAAATCATCAATATCGGAATTGAATTCATAATTATCATAACAAAAGGTCTATAAACTGAATCATCAAAATTTTCGCACTCTTTAAACAAACATTCAGTTTCCTAAGCACCCATAAAAGCAACAAATTCTTCTATTTGTTCCACATCATAGTAATCATATAACCATTAGCATAAGAAGCCAAGGTTTTATCATCATTAAATTTGCATGAAAAGGGAAGGTGTGGAGCCTTCATCCTAGAGCAACAAGTATAATCATATCTCAAGCATAGTTCCCGATCATACCAATGCAACATATGAATTTGATCCCATAATAGTTTCCCTTTTTGAGTCAAGCGATAATCCCTAAAGTATTCATGTTGATCCAATGTGTCTCCCATTACATAATTGAATGGGATTTTCTCAGGATTATCAAAGTAGTACATAATATTTTTCACATAATCAGCATTGAGGGTTTTAGGAGGTTCCCCATCTCCATGAGTAGCAGATACACCTAATTTTTTTGGTATCCATAACTAAAGATAGAGAACAACTTAGAACAGCAAATAAAAATTACTCAATGATAAAGCAAACAAGCACACACGAGAATATTCACCCCACGCTTTGGCTCCCCGGCACCAAAAAAAGGTCTTGATAACCCACAAGTATAGGGGATAAATTGTAGCCTCTTTCGATAAGTAAGAGTGTCGAACGAACCCAATGAGGAGCTAAAGGTAGAACAAATATTCTCTCAAGTTCTATCGACCACCGATACAACTCTACGCATGCTTAACGTTCGCTTTACCTAGAACAAGTATGAAACTAGAAGTACTTTGTAGGTGTTTTTGGATAGGTTTGCAAGAATATAAAGTGCACGTAAATAAAAAGTAGGGGATGTTTAGGTAAATAAGCAATAAAGTTAGTATAGATAGAGTGGAAAAGTGGTGGTAGGAGTTGCAAAATTGTTCCTAAGCAATTGACTACTTTACTAGACCGATAGCAAGTTTTATGTGGGAGAGGCCACTGCTAGCATGTCATCCCTGACTTGGAATTCTATGCACTTATGATTGGAACTATTAGCAAGCATCTGCAACTACTAATGTTCATTAAGGTAAAATCCAACCATAGCATTAAGATATATCAGTCCCCCTTCAATCCCGTATGCATCAATTTCTATGCTGGGTTGAAGCTTCTGTCACTCCTGCCCTCCAATACATAGTCATATCAACATACAACTAACCCTATGGTGTGATCCATGCGCGTGCTCATATGATGGGCACCAAAGGACAGCAACATAACCACAAGCAAATTAAATCAATCATAGAAATTCATCAACCACCGATAGGACAACAAAAATCTACTCAGACATCATAGGATGTCAACACATCATTGGATAATAATATGAAGCATAAAGCACCATGTTCAAGTATAGGGTACAGAGGGTTGCGGGAGAGTGGACCGCTATAGATAGAGGGGGTAAGGTGATGGAGATGTTGGTGAAGATGGCGGAGGTGTTTGTGTAGATTACGGTGATGATGATGCCCCCCGGCGGCGTTCCAGCGCCACCGGGAGTGAGGGGGAGAGAGCCCCCAAGGTGGGAGAAGGGTTTCCCCTCTGGTCCTTGGCCTCCATGGACTAGGAGGGGCGAGAGCCCCTCCGAGATTGGATCTGTCTCTCTCTGTTTCTGCATTCTGGGATTCTGCCCTTTCACCGTTTCTTATATATCCGGAGATCCGTAACTCCAATTGGATTGAAACCTACGCTATGATTTTTTTCTTCTGAAAATTAGCTTTCTTGCGGCCAAAGAAGAGGAGAAACCGCCTTACGGGGGGCCCACAAGGGTCAGGGGTGCGCCCCAAGGGGGCACCGTCTCGCGTTGATTTTCTTCCCGTATCTCACAAATATTCTAAAAATATTCGCCGTCCCTTTTTATTCCGTTTGGAATATGTTTGATATGGATTTTCTGCGAAACAAAAAACATGCAACAAACAGGAACTGGCACTGGGCACTGGATCAATATGTTAGTCCCAAAAATAGTATAAAAAGTTGCCAAAAGTATATGAAAGTTGTAGAATATTGGCATGGAACAATAAAAAATTATAGATGCGACGGAGATGTATCAGATTCCACCTTACGCGAGTCCCCATGGATGGCAGTAGCAGTCCAACCTACTTTATCAAGGCACTGTCCGCAAAATGGGCAACGATCCATCAAGAATCAAGCCCACTAGAACTACCTTCAAAGGTGTAATACATGGCAAAGAGGCTCGCTGTACGGGCTCAATCATGCTGGAAGTAGTCTTCGGCTCGCCGGACAACTTCCAAAGCGAAGACTTGATCTTCAACATCATCCCCTTCCGCAGCGACTACCACACACTGCTTGGACGAACCACTTTTGCCCGCTTCAGTGTGGTCGCGCATTACGCCTATTTGAAGCTCAAGATTCTCGGTCCACGTGGTGTCATTACAATCAATGGAAACATGGAGCGTTCCGTCCGTACTGAGGAGCATACAGCGGCCATTGCGGCCGAAGTACAAAGCGGCCCTATCAAGCCGCACACCTCCTTGGCAATTAGGCCACCAGACTTCTCCACGCAAGACCGGTCATTCCTACATACCGGCAGTCCGACAACTTCAGGGCTGGATTAGCAGCCTAACCTCCGTCAACTACCACATACATCAGTGGAGTTCGTATCACGTGTGCTCAATTATGCACTCAAAATACCTTGGGCATCGGCGGAGGCAATATATGGACAGGCCTACAAAAAGGTTCGACCTTATACGGCCTTGCCCTTTATTTAATCATCCTTTCTTTTTTACCACAGGTGAATCAAAATCTACTCATTCTTCCAACCCACGAGGACTCTTTCCGAGCCCAATTCTATATACACGGCCGAAACCATTCCTTTAAAGGAATATTCCTTATATGGGAAAAAGTGGCGCGGATGTGCGGTAGGAAGGTGCAAAGCATTTTGCAGACCGCAACTTCGCTCAAGAACCTGTATGGAGCTTTTACCTTAGCCCTAGACCCCCGGCATGTAAATTGGCCTTGGTTATTATGGTACCTTCTGCAAGATTACATTTTGACGTATCAATCAGATTTCAGTGAACCAAAATTCTTATTCGGTATCCTTTTATTCCGCCTATTAAGTGGTCTCACGTACACACCTCAGAATAAAATTGATAGGGGCTCTACAAGGCAACATATGTGTCGCCAAACAAAAGTCCGAATAGCTTTATAGCACAATTCGGCATCCCGAGCTTGGCATTATATGCATCGGCTCCGAATCATGTCTTTGGTCAATAGTAGGGTTGCCCGGCTCCTGTGCTTGCTACCTTACGTTCTGTCTGATCGGCTAGGGTAGTAAAGGGAGAACTACTGCGATTGTGTTTTTGGTTCGTCTGGTTAAGCACCTTAGTAGAGATAGCCGAAAACTGACTGTCATGATGTGGTGAGAGCTGGTCAGCCACTTGGAGATTCATTACAATCCTTAGCGATTTTTCCGTATTACACGAAGGACCGTTTCCCGGTCACACATGTAATGCACCACATCCGGGTAGCCGCGTACATACCAGGGGCTACTGAGGGAGTCCTGGACTAAGGGGTCCACAGGCGTCCGACCTATTAGACATGGGCCGGACTAATGGGTTGTGAAGATACAAAGACCAAAGACTCTACCCGTGTCCGGATGGGACTCTCTTTGACGTGGAAGGCAAGCTTAGCGTCCGAATATGAAGATTCCTTTCTCTGTAACCGACCTTATGTAACCCTAGATCCCTCCGATGTTTATATAAACTGGAGGGTTAGGTCCATAGAGATATATCCTCATAATCATAGTCAGACAGGCTAGACTTTTAGGGTTTAGCCATTACGATCTCGTGGTAGATCAACTCTTGTAATACTCATATTCATCAAGATCAATCAAGCAAGAAGTAGGGTATTACCTCCATAGAGAGGGCCTGAACCTGGGTAAACATTGTGTCCCTTTTCTCATGTTACCATCGACCTTAGATGAACAGTTCGGGACCCCCTACCTGAGATCCGCCGGTTTTGGCACCGACATTGGTGCTTTCATTGAGAGTTCGACTGTGCCGTCATCAAAAGGTTTGATGGCTCCTTCGGCCATCTACAACAATGCTATCCAAGGGCAAGTCTTCCTCCCCGGATAGATCTTCGTATTCGGCGGCTTCGCACTATGCACTACTAGGAAAATGCTTATACATAGAAGTTTACCAGTAGCGTTTGTTTGGGCACCCATGCTACTGGTAATTACCAGTAGCGTTGGGTAGATAGCGCGCTACTAGTATGGCTTAGCAGCAGCGTGGGTTTCCTTTGGGCACGCTACTGGTAAGTGTGCCACACCACACCAGCAGATCAACATATATTAGCAGTGTTGGTTGTCTACCCAGCGCTACTGTTAAGTCAAGATCTATAGCGCCTCTACTCAGAAACACGCTACTGTTATTTCTTCTATGTGTAAACTTTTACCAGTAGCGTGTTTTCCACCCGGCGCAGTAGCTAGTAGATCATAGCTGTAGCGCGCATTGGTAGCCAGCGCTAGTGCTATGGTCCCAGTCCTCCCCCACACCCCACCCACCCCGATCCAGATCCCCTCCATCTCCCTCCTCTATCGGCCTCCCTTCCACCTCCTCTCCTCTCCTCTGGTGTTGGGATCCCCTCCCCGTTCTTTTTCGATCGTTGTCGTCCCGTCTCTCCCTCTCTCCGATCCATGGCGGTATCCTTCGCCGTGTACACGTCCTGCAGGACGCACACGTGTGCAGCCTTCCTCCACTATCCGGCCGACCAGGTCCATCGCCGCGGCCATCCCGGGTTGCTCCCCGCCATGGCGTGGAGGTTGGGCAGCGAGGCGGCCCCGAGGGTGAGCCTAGTAGCGGCACGAACACAAGCGTCGACGAGACAGATGGTAGACGCAAGCGCCGGCGAGTCTGTGGCTCCGATGTGATGACTTCGCTGGGCCTGGGTGGCCGCTCCAGCAAGGTGGCAACTCCAGCAGGCGTCAGCTCAAGCTTGGCGCTACCAGCAGAAGGATAGGTTGAGTACCGCCTGCCGACTGCTTTTTTTAGTTTTAGTTTTATTGTTTTGATTATTCAATTTTGTGATATCAGTTGCTCAAATTTACTTGAACTATATTTGTGGTGATGCCTATATATTCATTCATGTGTATGTGTGGTTTCTGAATCACATTTGCCAGTTGCCACTGGTTCTTGTGTGCACAAATGATCCAACTCTATGCACACTAGTTTGTTCATGTGTGTCTGCAACTCTACGCTAATCTTAACACTGATGTGTTCAATGCAGATGGACAGATTGCTTCATCATTAGATAAAAGTAACAGCTCACCCTACCGACAGGATTATTATTCTCACTGTGACAACAAGAAGGTGATATTCGGGACTCGACCTCCCAGAGGTATGTTTAAATAATAGGAGATTTCTATTGCAAGTGAAAACTATGATCAGAATGGCTAAAGCAAAATTTATGAACATATCATTAAGTGAAAAAGAAACAAAATACTATTAATTCATGCCTGTTGGTTCTGATGAAAAGAAAAACGATAGCTCAAAATTCCTGGCCATTTCATTATTTAGCCTCCTTTGGTAAATACTATTTAGTTGCAGAGCTCAGTGAGTGGCTGGTTTTATGGAACTGAATATTTGAGCCATATTCTGTGAGTCATTTTGTGTGCTCCCCCATCGGAGAGGCATTCATGTTGTGCTGGTTATGTTGAGTTTGTGGGAGTAGAGAAATGTCAAAAATGAGGCTGTAGAATGTCAGGCACATATGAACATTTTTTATTATTGATAGATTATGCCAGGTTCCATGGAATTCCGGTTAAACTGTGTGATTGTGTACTCTTTCTTCTCCAGGAGTTTTAATACGCTATTCTTGCATGATTTTTTCACCTTTGTATGTAGTGATCTTGCATGTAACACCTGTCCATTGATCCGGGATGTTATGTAGTATGTGTGGCAGTGTACATATTTCATCCAAAGAGAGTACATTCTCATCTTGGAACCAGGGAAAGCTCATGGGTAGCACAAGTCCAAGCATCTCTGCTATCTTCCTGAAAGGTAACAAACATCTCTATTGTCTTTTAGCTGAGTATTATTTTCTCCTTTGTTTGGGCTAGACTTGTGGCTTATGCTGATAGGATTTCCATGATGCTCACCATTAAGGATTATATTATCAAGACCGTTTTTCACTGCCTTTATTACTTGTTTGAGAAATGCCCAATATAATTGAAGTTAACTTTCATTTGGGCCATGATTGAAGTTAACTTAGATGAACTAGTAGCTTCGATGTTCATGAGCTGATGTCATTGCTGACCTTAGTCAATTTTAATTTGATCCCGGGACTAGCAATCTAGTAAAAATCCCTTCATTTCAAACTAATTGATGTTCAGTACAAAAAAATCAATTGAAGTTCTAACGTTGTGCTAAGTCAAACTTCTTCAAGTTTGACCAAGTATATAAAAACTATTTCAACATCTACAACACCACTTTAGTTTCATCATAACATTGTGCTCTCCTCTCCCAACCCACTCACCTCTGGTGAGTACTATCACACAGAGGAAACTATGTTGCTCTTCTTTTACTTGTTTTTTGAGGAAGCTATAGCCTGCCGCACATGCATGGTAGATTAGTTCTGCAAGTAGGTAGTATCTTGATTTCCACTGGACATGTAGCCATGGAGCTAAAAAAATTGTTGCTTTGCGTAGGTTGATGGCCCTTCTATGTGCTTGCTCCTGTCTATGTCCATGAGCAACAGCAAAATCAATCGTTTAGCAGAATATCATTCTTAGACCTTAGTGCTTGTCCTAGAAACTGGATATACCGGAGTCCATAGTGCTAGTGCACTTTCATTTTTGTTAAGTTTGTACACCCTGCCCGAGAAAGCAATAGTCGTCACTTAGCTTTTTGTTGGGTGCGTTATATAGGATGAATTGGTTTATTTATGTTTAATGTTGCCCCTCTTACAGATTCTCGCTTAGAGATACCAAGCTTGTTCTCCGAGAGTTCGAGAAATGTGGCGTTATATTGAGACATCACTATGGCCCAAGAGAGGGTAATTGGATAATTAGTAATTCTGAACATCATTGTAGCTTGCAAAAACCAGATTGCAAGTAATTATTAACATCTTTGTAGCTTGCAAGAACATATTCAGTTTGATTGATTGTAGGCCCTATCCAATTTGATTCATTCACAGTTTCTTTGCCTTGAGTTTCAATCAATTGTACTGGTGTAGGTAGTATGTTCATATCATGCTTTGCAATGGATCAAAAATAATCTAAAGGTGAAGCTGTAGTAGTTTGGTCTTGCTTTATTTTGTTTACATTGGCTAACTTGATATTGTAACAAACGAGAGTAGAAGACACTGATTAATGCTAATGATTTAGTAACTACAATTTTTTGTGTTTTTCTTTGCCTTGTCCCGCCCAGTAATGTATTCTATTTGTCTGCGAAGACTGAACTTGGTGCCAAACATTATAGAAAGTACTAATCTAGACTGGTATCCATGGTAACCATGTGCGTTCTTGGACCATTCAGTTTGAATAGCTAGTGAGGAATTAAGCATATATTTCTAGCATGAGCTCTTTTAAATTGCTAGATGAGAAGGAATCTTAACTTAATGGGTCTTGTGAATTGTAATATACTATTTGGTTGAACTGATGATATTTGCATACTAACAAGTTTTCACTTTCCCACGTGGACGCAGGGGTGATCGACGTTGACTAGTGCAGCCCAGTGGGCGCTGTGCTCTTCAACCCAGTGAAGCCCGGCGGCCACATCGCACAGATGATCATCCAGGTGATCATGACACTGAAGTTCGCCAAGGTGGAGGACCTCGATGCCACCGTCCGGGGGGGGGGGGGGGGGGGGGGGGGGGGGAGGATTCAGGTCCACCGGCGCCTGAACTCCGAACCTTGTAGATACATCTAGAGAAGTGGTTTGTTTAGGTTGGTGGTGAACACTAGGGAAGGTACCTACATTTCGATGATGGTTGTGTGTGTTTGAAGTTAAATGGATTCTTGTGATCTCTTCCAGTTGAGATGGTTCTGTGACCTTAGTTTATCTTGCACTGGATGTCTCTCTGATTTCCATCCATGAATACTGCATCTAATTTTTATTTTTTAATTCCTAATTAGCTAGTAGTAGTGTGGGGGAAAAGGTGCAGGCTACTGGTCCTAATTAGCTAGTAGTAGCGTGGGGCAAAAGCGCATGCTACTAGTACTTAGGATAGTAGTAGCGTGGGTTACAAAAAAGCGCTACTCCTATCTTCAGTTACCAGTAGCGCTGGGATAAACAAGAGCTACTGCTAAAAAAATAGTTGTAGCGCCATAGCAGTAGCGCGTCTGCCAGCGCTACCGGTAGCAAAAAAACAGTGCTACTGGTAAGCATTTTCCTAGTAGTGGCGGGCCAACTTGCTTGGCCATCTGGAGCAGATCGAAAACTATGCCCCTAGCCATCTGGTCGGATTTGGAAGCTTGAATTATGTCGTGGATATCCGCGGAGACTTGATCTTCGACGGATTCAAGACCACGGCAGCTGCTCCCTGCCACCACGATGAACACGAGGTAAATCTATCATCGGACCATACCCAGGAGATAGTACGTGTAGCTGCTCTGGCCTCAGATCCGAAGCAGATCGCGCCATCCGAGGACGGGAAGCTCAACCCCGCCACGGAGGCGGCAGACTCAGCGGTGTTGGAGCCGCACACAGACCTAACTTCAAGTGACATCTGTGTCACCGGAACCATGGACTCGACTCCGGCTACAGGTTCCGAACCTTGTGCGTCCGCGTACGTCGAGCTTGATCGGTCATCGATCGTCGAATTCAGCTCCGCGGCCATCTTCCGGCAGTCGCCTTTGGGCGACGTGTTAAAATCGTTAAGAGCACTATCCTTAGCGGGGGATCATAGCCGAATTATATCCGATTCGAACTGGAGGCTGATGACGGAGAATTTCGCTTCCCACCCATCGCCCACTTCATAGCCACTGTCGCAGACTTAACCGACACGCTCGATTATGGCTCCGAAGACATCGACGGTATGGACGACGATGCCAATGAGGAGCAGGGCCAAGACCTGCCGTTTACTGCACGTTGGACGGCCACCTCCTCTTATGAGGTGTACATGGTGGATACACCTAAAAGAACTAAAGATGATGACAAAGAAGATCCAGTTGAGGACGAACCTCCTGTGATACAACCAAAATGCCGGTGTCAGCAGCGCCGCTCTAAGTCGCGTCCTGAAAAATACAACAACACCGGCACGGAAGACGATAACACTCCGGACGGTGCCGAAGACAGAGAAGATCCCGACGAACGAACTATCGAACAGGACGATCGGGAAGATGGGCAAGTTAGCCCTAATGAACATGCCATAAACAAAGACTCGGAGGACAGTAGTTATCTCCCGCTCTCCGAGGAGGAGGTGAGCCTCAGCAATGAGGATTTTATCGTACCTGAGGAACCTCTTGAGCATGAGCGCTTTAAGCGCCAGCTAATAGCCACTACAAGGAGCCTGAAAAAGAAGCAGCAGCAGCTTCAAGCTGACCAAGATCTTCTCAATGATAGATGGACCGATGTCCTAGCAGCCGAAGAATATGGCCCCAAGCGACCAGCCAAAAGCTACCCGAAGTGCAAATTGCTACCTCAGTTCGACGACGAGGCACTGGAGCCCGTACCATCATCGTGCAATGCAGCTAACCGACCGCCACGTGGTCGGGATAAAACGGCAACTCAAGCCGAACACCAGCCCGCCCCGCCTCATCGTAAAGGCAGAGATAAAACATGTCGTGGTTATACATATGACCTTCGGTACGAACTGGACAATAGAGCAGGACATACCAGATCGATCTACAGATCGCGAGGACGTGCCCCGTCACGTGACAACGGCAATCTATTTGGACGTGACAAGCCAGGTCATGCGGGGGCCGAAAACCGCAGATGGACTCCATCGGACCTACGTCGCGATGTGGCCCGATATAGAGGCGCCGCACACCCTCTTTGCATCACTGATGAAGTAATGGAGCATGAATTTGGCAGCTGGGATGATTTGGAAGACGCCTTCCGCGACAACTTCCAAGGTACATATGTCCGGCCACCAGGCGCCGATGACTTAAGCCATATAGTTCAACAGCCCGGAGAGTCAGTGATACGTCTTCAACGTATCTATAATTTTTTATTATTCCATGCTATTATATTATTTGTTTTGGATGTTAATGGGCTTTATTTTCCACTTTTATATTATTTTTGGGACTAACCTATTAACCCAAGGCCCAGTGCAAATTGCTGTTTTTTTGCCAATTTCCGTGTCTCGTAGAAAAGGAATATCAAACGGAATCCAAACAGAATGAAACCTTTAGGAACATGATTTTTGGAACAAACGTGAACCAGAGGACTTGGAATGGACGTCAAGAAACGGACGAGGAGTCCATGAGGTAGGGGCGCGCCTACCCCCTGGGCGCACCCTCCCCCTCATGGCTCAGCCGACCTACTTCTTCCTCCTATATATACTCATATACCCTGAAAATATCCAGGAGCACCACAAAACCATATTTCCACTGCCGCAACCTTCTGTACCCAAGAGATCCCATCTTGGGGCCTTTTCTGGAGCTCTGTCGGAGGGGGCATCGATCACGGAGGGCCTCTACATCAACTCCATGGACCCTCCGATGATGTGTTAGTAGTTTACTTCAGACCTTCGGGTCCATATTTATTAGCTAGATGACTTCTTCTCTCTCTTTGAATCTCAATACAAAGTTCTCCTCGATCTTCTTGGAGATCTATTCGATGTAACTCTTTTTGCGGTGTGTTTGTCGAGATCCGATGAATTGTGGGTTTATGATCAAGTCTATCTATGAACAATATTTGATTCTTCTCTAAAATCTTTTATGTATGATTGGTTATCTTTGCAATTCTCTTCAAATTATCAGTTTGATTTGGCCTACTAGATTAATCTTTCTTGCAATGGGAGAAGTGCTTAGATTTGGGCTCAATCTTGCGGTGCTCGATCCCAGTGACAGAAAGGGAAATGACACGTATTGTATTGTTGCCATCGAGGATAAAAAAGATGTGTTTTATATCATATTGCTTGAGTTTATCCCTCTACATCATGTCATCTTATCTAATGCATTACTCTATTCTTATGAACTTAATACTCTAGATGCATGCTGGATAGCGGTCGATGTGTGGAGTAATAGTAGTAGATGCAGGCAGGAGTCGGTCTAATTGTCACGGACGTGATGCCTATATACATGATCATGCCTAGATATTCTCATAATCATTCACTTTTCTATCAATTGCTCGACAGTAATTCGTCCACCCACTATAATACTTATGCTATCTTGAGACAAGCCACTAGTGAAACCTATGGCCCCCGGGTCTATTTTCCATCATATAAGTTTCCAATATATTTTATTTTGCAATATTTACTTTCAATCTATATCATAAAAATACCAAAAATATTTATCTTATTATTATTATCTCTATCAGATCTCAGTCTCCTAAGTGACCGTGAAGGGCTTGACAACCCCTTTATCGCGTTGGTTGCGAGGTTCTTATTTGTTTGTGTAGGTACGAGGGACTTGCGTGTGGCCTCCTACTGGAATTATACCTTGGTCTCAAAAACTTAGGGAAATACTTACGCTACTTTGCTGCATCACCCTTTCCTCTTCAAGGGAAAACCAACGCAGTGCTCAAGAGGTAGTAGTCAACCAAGAAATTCTGGACTAGGTTCCTAACTAAAAAGAACCAGATCATCGACTGTCCGAATGCGGAAGCCCTAGCGACCTTTAAACACAGCATCCGCGACAAATGGCTCGCCCGCCACCTCGGCCAAGAAATGCCGAAGTCCATGGCAGCCCTCACGGCACTCATGACCCACTTTCATGCGGGTGAAGATAGTTGGTTGGTCCGTAGCAAAAACAATGCAAGCAACGCTGGCACCTCTGGAGCCAGAAATAGCAACGACAAGTCCCGACACAACAAACACAAGCGTCGAAACAACAATGACAACACCGATGATACGACGATCAATGCCGGATTCAGTGTCCCTAAGTCCGTTCAGCGGAAGAAGCCGTTCAAACAGAACAATTCGGGCTGATCCAGCTTAGGTCGCATACTCAATCGTCTGTGATAGATCCATGGCAGCCTAGACAAACCAGCCAACCATACCAACAGAGGTTGTTGGGTTTTCAAATAGGCCGGCAAGTTAAATGCCGAAAGCAAAGAGAAGGGATTGCAAAGTGAGGACGACGACGAGGAGCCCCGGCCACCGAACACGAGAGGACAGAAGAAGTTTCCCCCTCAGGTCAAAACGGTGAACATGATATACGCTACCTACATCCCCAAGAGGGAGCGCAAGCGCGCGCTCAGGGACGTCTACGTGATAGAGCCAGTCGCCCCAAAATTTAATCCATGGTCATCATGCCCGATCACTTTCGATCGTCGGGATCATCCGACCAGTATCTGTCATGGCGGTTCAGCTGCACTGGTCCTGGAACCCATAATTGATGGGTTCCACCTGACGCGAGTTCTGATGGACGGTGGCAGCAGCCTCAACCTGCTCTATCATGATACAATGCGCAAAATGGGCATTAATCCATCACGGATCAAGCCCACAAAGACTACCTTTAAAGGATTCATACCAAGTGTAGAGGCCCGTTGTATGGGCTCAATCACACTAGAGGTTGTCTTCGGATCCCCGGACAACTTCCGAAGCGAGGAGTTAATATTCGATATCGTCCCCTTTTGCAGCGGCTATCACGCACTGCTTGGACGAACCGCGTTTGCTCGACTCAACGCGGTGCCACATTATGCTTACCTCAAGCTGAAGATGCCCAGACCACACTGCATCATAACCATTAATGGAAACACGGAACGCTCCCTCCGCACTGAGGAGCACACCGCTTCCTTAGCAGCAAAGGTACAAAGCGGCCTTTTCAAACAGAACCTTAATTCATTGGCCGAGCTCCCGGACACTGTCAAAAGAGTCCGAGCTATTCTACAGCAGGACAGCTTGGCTCGTCAAGAGCTCGACTAGCAATTCGGCCTCCGTCCCAGCCCTGATCAAGCGGCGGCATTCGTACCGCGCGTACATAACTACACACTCAAAATACCATTGGTATAGACGGAGGCATAACTAGCTTGTGATCCACAATACGGCTCGACCGCCCCCGAACACACATACTTTCACTGTTTCCTTTTTTCTCCTTTTCAGGCTTCTTTTTCACAGGCCTTCCTTCACGGCTTGACCATGGGTTCTTTTCGAAGGATAAATACACCAAGACAACAAGAAGCATGGACGTACTGGGGAATTTTTAGGTGGTTTATTTAATGATCCCTTTACCTATTTTTCAGGACCCACACGTAGCTCTCCCTTGGTTAAGGCATATTAAATAGCCTTTTGCTTATTGCACTACTGCTACGTCTTGAGCTTGCGTTGGTTTTCCCCGAAGAGGAAGGGATGATGCAGCAGAGTAGTGTAAGTATTTTCCTCAGTTTTTGAGAACCAAGGTATCAATCCAGTAGGAGCCCACGCTCAAGTCCCTCGTACCTGCACAAAGCGATAGCTACTCGCAAGCAATGCGATTAGGGGTTGTCAATCCATTCACGGTCACTTACGAGAGTGTGATCTGATAGATATAATATTTTTGGTATTTTTGGTATAAATATGCAAAGTAAAAAGTAAAAGCAAAGTAAAAAAGCAAAGCAAGATTAAAGTGATTGAGATTGATATGATGAGAATAGACCCGAGGGGCATAGGTTTCACTAGTGGCTTCTCTCAGGAGCATAAGTATTCTACGGTGGGTGAACAAATTACTGTTGAGCAATTGACAGAATTGAGCATAGTTATGAGAATATCTAGGCATGATCATGTATATAGGCATCACGTCCGTGACAAGTAGATCGAAACGATTCTGCATCTACTACTATTACTCCACTCATCGACCGCTATCGAGCATGCATCTAGAGTATTAAGTTAAAAACAGAGTAATGCCTTAAGCAAGATGACATGATGTAGAGAGATAAATTCATGCAATATGAAATAAACCCCATCTTGTTATCCTCGATGGAAACGATACAATACGTGCCTTGCTGCCCCTTCTGTCACTGGGTAAGGACACCGCAAGATCGAACCCAAAGCTAAGCACTTCTCCCATGGCAAGAACTACCAATCTAGTTGGCCAAACCAAATGGATAATTCGAAGAGACTTGCAAAGATAACCAATCATACATAAAAGAATTCAGAGAAGATTCAAATATTATTCATAGATAGACTTGATCATAAACCCATAATTCATCGGTCTCAATAAACACACCGCAAAGAGAAGATTACATCGAATAGATCTCCACAAGAGAGGGGGAGAACTTTGTATTGAGATTCAAAGAGAGAGAAGAAGCCATCTAGCTACTAACTATGGACCCGAAGGTCTGAGGTAAACTACTTACACTTCATCGGAGGGGCTAGGATGATGTAGAAGCCCTCTGTGATGACGGCCCTCTTTCGGCGGAGCTCCGGAACAGGCCCCAAGATGGGATCTCGTGGATATAGAAAGTTGCGGTGGTGGAATTAGGTTTTTGGCTCCTGTTCTGATCGTTTGGGGGTACGTGTGTATATATAGGAGGAAGAAGTACGCCGGAGGAGCAACGAGGGGCCCACGAGGCAGGGGGCGCGCCCTAGGGGGGGCGCCCCCCACCCTCGTGACCACCTCTTTTGTTCCTTGGAGCAGGGTCCATGTCTCCTGGATCATGTTCGGTGAGAAAATCACGTTCCCGAAGATTTTATTCCATTTGGACTCCGTTTGATATTCCGTTTCTTCGAAACACTGAAATAGGCAAAAAAACAGCAATTCTGGGCTGGGCCTCCGGTTAATAGGTTAGTCCCAAAAATAATATAAAAGTGGAAAATAAAGCCCAATATAGTCCAAAACAGTAGATAATATAGCATGGAGCAATCAAAAATTATAGATACGTTGGAGACGTATCAACTACTTGTATAAATGCGCTTTAATGCACTAATGAAATTATAATGGAAACAGTTTGCGGCCCAAATTTTATGGCTTTAGCTTACTACCCTTTCTTCTTTTTATTTTTTGATAACTTTATCAAATAGCACCCGTACACTTTGGTACGCTTCAATTTTCCAAGGGCTTCATAGCGCCCCACAACACGGCAAAAAAGTCCGAACACTTTTTATAGTATAGTTCGGCACCCTGAACTCAACACTATATGCATTGGCTCCGAATAATGTCTTTGGTAAATAGTTGGGTTGCCCGGCTCTTGTGCTTGCTACCTTACGTTCTGTTATATCGGCTAGGGTAGTAAAGGGAGAACTATTGCGATTGTGCACTGGTTTACCCGAAGGAGCACCTTAGTAGAGAAAGCCGAAAACTGACTGTCATGATGCGGCGAGAGCCGGTCAGCTCTTCGGAGGTCTCAAATCTTTAGAGATTTTTTTCCGCAATACGCGAGGGATCGGTACTTACCCGATCAGGTGTTTACAGCATCCTAGTTCAGATACTAGGGGTTGCGCCTATATTTTTATTGTCAAACTCCCATGGTTAAGTGAGGCTGCTAAAGCCACATAGTCTGATTTCCTGGTTCATCACGCTAAACACCTCTTTCAAGGACCAAACAATTGGATCAAGAGTGTTTAGATTACATCCCGAACACCCCCGTACTACCTACGTGGGGGCAGAAGCCGACGACTGGCCAACTCTCAGATTTCACACAACACGGTCGCATAGGAGGTGAAAATTTTGAAATAACAGACATTATATTACATAACAACTTTGTTTCATCATACAAGGCGGAGACAACATGAATGTATTCATTCGAAAATAATGTCTTGTGCACATTGCGTCGCTAGAATACGAGACCCCTCCAGGATGTCTTCAAAATACCTCTCGGGCGTGCGGTGCTCCTTGCCCTCTAGTGGTCCCCCGGTCATAAGCTTGACGACGTCCATCTTCGCCCACCACACCTTGATTCGGGCGAAGGCCATGCGCGCGCCCTCAATGCAGACCAACCGCTTGACGATGTCCAGCCGAGGGCAAGCATGCACCAGCCGCTTCACGAGCCCGAAGTAGCTGATGGGTATAGCTTCGGCAGGCCACAGCCGGATTATTAAATCCTTCATGGCCAGTTCGGCCACCCTATGCAGCTCGACCAGCTGTTTTAGCTGATCGCTAAAGGGCACTATATGTTCTGGCGCAAGATATTGCGACCAGAACAGCTTCTTTGTAGAGCTCCCTTATTCGGCTCGGAAGAACTCCGCAGCGTCAGACACACTGCGCGGCAGATCCGCAAACGCCCCTGGAGAACTCTGAATCTGGGTTAGTAAGAGATACTTCTTCTTCACATATTTGCTTTGCATACTAAACGCCTTACCCGCCGCGATTTTCTTGGCCTCCTGGATCTCCCGGAGGGTGCCCTGGGCCTGAATCCGGGCCTCTTCCGTGCTTTGGCGGGCCGTAGCGAGTTTGGTCTCTCGAGCCAAAACGTCGCGCTCCAAGGATTCGCATTTCTTCACCGCATCCTGGAGCTCTTGCTGGACCTCATCAAGCCAGGCCTCGTGCTTCTCACGGGCGGCTTTTTCCTTGGCAGCTTTCTCCTCGGCCTAGGCCAGGGCCTGTTTAAGGATGTTGACCTCGGTCGCCGCTCCTACACATATCATGGCACTACGGTCAATACACATTATTTATTCTTTCCGAATATACAGCCAGTCAGTACATACCTTGCTTGTCTTCTAGCTGCTTCCTCGCTTGGCCGAGCTCCTCCTCGTCCCGCTCCAGTCTCTGCTTTAGTCTGGAGACTTCGGCAGTGTGTGAGGTCACGGCCAGCAAGGACACCTTCTTATTCGTATAAGACATATTTAGTTAGTTTCTGCGAAAATAAATTGATCCTCTGTCCAGCTCTTCTTTCTGAATACTGGACAGTGTCTCAGAGGCTAATGTCTATATTGGGATTTTCTCTTTTGCGTCGCTTACCTCAAACCTATCAGCAGGCTGCTGCAGGCTTCGGTTAGTCCGCTCTTGACGGATTGAACCCTCTCAATCACCGTACCCATAAGGATACGTTGTTCATCCACAATGGAAGCGCCTCGTAGCACTTCCAGCAGATTATTCGGTGCCTCTAGTTGGACAGAGGTCACCGGCAGAATAGGCACGCCCCCTTCTTTCGAAGGAGGTTGCTCGCTGGATTCCGTAGCTGTATAGGTCTCCGGACTTGTATTCGGCTGGGGGCCGAACTGAGCAAAGCCCCCATCCCTAGTCGCCATGGGGGTCCGCTCCCCCATGTGTCCGGCAGCCGAGGTTTCGCCCTCTGGCGTCACCCTGGCGGCCTCCTGAACCTCTCCCTGGCCGGGAAAGGTCCTTTGGGACAACACCTCATTGTCGCCCTTGGCCATGGGAGAGTGAGCGGCCGGCGGTGACTCGTTGGCCATCGCCTTCAAATCCAACGAACCTCTTGATGAGGATCGCAGGGAGCTGTCGTGGAGCGGCCGGCGGTGGCTCGTTGGACATATTACTATTATGAAGCAAGAGAGGCTGGACACATGGACATATGCGGGTTTTTAGTACTTACGACGCGGCCAGAGGCTTGTTTCGTGGGCGTCGCTCTAGGCTGCTGTCGACGTCCGATGTGGAGTTATCCGCAAGGGGACCCTTCCCCCTCTTGGGCGCCTCCGCCTCCATATTTATGGAGGCCGCCCTCTTCTTCCACTCCCCATCAGGGGGAGAGGTGCTTTCTTTCTCCTCCTCGTCATCGTCTTCGGCGGCGGAGGAGTTAGCACTAGTAGAAAAAGGGTCAAACGTGAAGCACATTAGTGCCGGTTTGTATTTGAGCCGGCACTAATGTATACATTAGTGCCGGTTCCGACGGCTAGCCGGGCCGCTTTCATTAGTACCGGTTCGTGGCGAACCTTTAGCACCGGTTCGTGCCACGAACTGGTACTAATGAGAGTGGTGGCAGGATGTTGTCAGACTGGGGCCCCTCCAACCCCTTTAGTACCGGTTCTTGGCACGAACCGGTACTAAAGGTCGTCCTACATAAACCCTTTGTCCACCCGAGCTTGCTCCGTTCTTCCCCTTTCCCCTCTCCTCTCTGTTCTTCCCCTCTTCCTCTCGAGCTCATCACACATTTTGCCCAAAATTTGTCAAGATTTGAAGGCCCCCACCCATTCAAATGATCACAAAGGTTAGCAACTTTGTCCTTTCATCTCTCATTGCTAGATTAGCTCTTGCAATGCTTTATATAGTGATTAATTTGTGAGTTTAGTAATTTGGGAGGATATATATATATATATATGTGATAGTATTTGATTTATATGCAATTTGAGGTCAAAAATAAGACTTAGTTTGCATATGTAGGTGTGGTTTACTTAGTGCCTTCTAAATCTCCGTCGTAACCACCGTCGATCGCCCGCACCGTCCCGTCGCCGGCACCACCTTGTGGTGAGCCTCTTGTTCATGAAATTTTATATAAAAATTGATGTTTGTGTGATTTGGATATATAGTTACTCGTATAATTATCTTACCCGTACATTGTTTGTTATACATATAGTGGCATGGTTTTGATATCCGTTCCCGTCGGCCCTCGTCCTTGTTATGATTCGGATGTGGTATATATATTCTCTTTTAAAACTAGTTGCATTTTGTGTTTATGACAAATTATGCCCATCAAGTTGACATAGAAATTTTTTTCTAGGAGGTATGTGAACCAGAAATTCCAACCCACCCTATTGTCGAGAGGTTAAATTTAGTTGAAAGAGAAAACGAGTACTTGAAAGAAAAATTGAAAAGAATTGAGGGGGAGAAGATGGAATTGGAGTTGCATGTTGCCGATGTCGTCGATGATCACAAGATCAAGATGGAGAAAATGTGCTTGAAGATTAGAAAGATTAGAAAATATGCCATCGATAGTGAGGCTTGGTATCATTATGCTGTTGGATCCATTGTTACCTTAGTTGCGATCTTGATGGTATTTGTTGTTGCATTTAAATGCTTTAGCTAGAGATTTATTTGTTTGTTGCATTTAAGTGTTGTTTGAACTTTATGTATGAACTTGTATTAATTTGGTCTATTCGGTGTTGTGTAATGAAGATGAGCCGGCAATGGATGTACGATGACCGATGCTCTCCCCAGTTCGTTGAGGGCGTGCATACTTTTCTTCTTGCGGCTGAGGCAAACAAGCGGGCGGATGGTTTTATGCCTTGTCCATGTGCTCGCTGTAAGAATGGTCACAATTACTCTACGTAAAGAACCATTCACGTCCACCTGTTTAAGTCCGGTTTCATGCCCCACTATAATGTTTGGACCAAGCACGGAGAAAGAGGGGTTATGATGGAAGACAATGAAGAAGAAGAGGACAACGACAGCTATCCTGGCCATGGGTTCCCTGAATACGATGATACAACAATGGGGGAAGAAGCTGAGCCGGCAATGCGGGAAGAAGCTGAAGAAGAGGCATCAGATGAGCCCGTTGATGATCTAGGTCGGGCCATTGCCGATGCAAAGAGAAACTGCGCAAGTGATATGGAGAAGAAGTTGCAGCGCATGTTAGAGGATCACAAAAAATTGTTGTACCCGAATTGCGTAGGTGACAAGAAAAAGTTGGGCACCACACTGGAATTGCTGCAATGGAAGGCGGAGAATGGTGTATCTGACAAGGGATTTGGAAAGTTGCTGGTAATGATAAAGGATATGCTTCCAAAGGACAACGAATTGCCCGAGAGTACGTACGAAGCAAAGAAGGCTGTCTGCCCTCTAGGGTTAGAGGTGCAGAAGATACATGCATGCCCTAATGATTGCATCCTCTACCGCGATGAGTACGAGGATTTGAACGCTTGCCCGGTATGTGGTGCATTGCGCTATAAGATCCCGCGATGACCCTGGTGATGTGGAGGGCGAGCGCCCCAGGAAGAAGATTCCTGCCAAGGTGATGTGGTATGCTCCTATAATACCACGGTTGAAACGTTTGTTCCAAAACAAAGAGCATGCCAAGGTGATGCGATGGCACAGAGAAGACCGTAAGAAAGACGGAAAGTTGAGAATACCCGCTGACGGGTCGCAGTGGAGAAAAATCGAAAGAAAGTACAGGAAGGAGTTTGTAGATGACGCAAGGAGCGTATGGTTTGGTCTAAGCGCAGATGGCATTAATCCTTTTGGGGAGCAGAGCAGCAACCATAGCACCTGGCCTGTGACTCTATGTTTGTATAACCTTCCTCCTTGTTTGTGCATGAAGCGGAAGTTCATTATGATGCCAGTGCTCATCCAAGGCCCTAAGCAACCCAGCAATGACATTGATGTGTTCCTAAGGCCATTAGTTGAAGAACTCTTACAACGGTGGAATGGAACAGGTGTACGTGCGTGGGATGAGCACATGGGGGAAGAATTTGACCTAAAGGCGTTGCTGTTCGTGACCATCAATGATTGGCCTGCTCTCAGTAACCTTTCAGGACAGACAAACAAGGGATACCGCGCATGCACGCACTGTTTGGACGATACTGACAGTATATATTTGGCTAATTGTAAGAAGAATGTGTACCTGGGACATCGTCGATTTCTTCCGAGCAGGCATCGCGTAAGAAAGAAAGGCAAGCATTTCAAAGGTGAGGCGGATCACCGGACGAAGCCTCGCCACCGTACTGGTGCTAATGTACATGATATGGTCAAGGATTTGAAGGTGGTCTTTGGAAAGGGTCCTGGTGGACAACCTGTTCCGAATGACGCTAACGGACGTGCACCCATGTGGAAGAAGAAATCTATATTTTGGGACCTGCCCTATTGGAAAGACCTAGAGGTCCGCTCCGCAATCGACGTGATGCACGTGACGAAGAATCTTTGTGTGACCCTGCTTGGCCTCTTGGGCTTGTATGGGAAGACAAAAGATACACCTGAGGCACGAGAGGACCAGCAACGTATGCACGGAAAAGACAGCATACATCAAGGTCATGCAAGCTACGCTCTTTCCAAATAAGAGAAGGAAATCTTCTTTGAATGCCTGCTCAGTATTAAGGTACCGTCTGGCTTCTCGTCGAATATAAAGGGAATAATAAACATGGCAGAGAAAAAAATTCCAGAACCTAAAGTCTCATGAATGCCACGTGATTATGACGCAACTGCTTCCGGTTGCATTGAGGGGGCTTCTACCGGAAAACGTTCGATTAGCCATTGTGAAGCTATGTGCATTTCTCAATGCAATCTCTTAGAAGGTAATCGATCCAGAAATCATACCAAGGTTACAGAATGATTTGGTGCAATGTCTTGTCAGTTTCGAGTTGGTGTTCCCACCATCCTTCTTCAACATCATGATGCACGTCCTAGTTCACCTATGCGAATAGATTAACGTTTTGGGTCCTGTATTTCTACACAATATGTTCCCCTTTGAGAGGTTCATGGGAGTCTTAAAGAAATATGTTCATAACCGTGCTAGGCCAGAAGGAAGCATCTCCAAGGGCCGTCAAAATGAGGAGGTCATTGAGTTTTGTATTGACTTTATTCCTGACCTTAAGCCGATTGGTGTTCCTGAATCGTGGCATAAGGGCAGACTGGATGGAAAAGGCACGCTAGGAGGGGAACAAATAATATGTATGGACGGACATTCTCTCACTGAAGCACACTACACAGTTCTACAGAATTCGGCCTTGGTGGCTCCGTATATGGATTAACACAAGAATTTGCTACGCTCCAAACACCCGGAGCGGTCTGATGACTGGATTACACGTGAACAAACCAGGAGTTTCTCCAGCTGGTTGCAGACACGTACCATGCATGACACCTCTATTGAAGATGACCTGCACTTGCTGTCCCAGTTACCATCTTCGAATATAATGACTTTCAAAGGGTACGTGATAAATGGTAATACATTTTACATGATCGCCCAAGATAAGAAGAGCACCAACCAAAACAGTGGTGTCCTCTTTGATGCAGAAACCAAGACGGAAAAGGAACATATTATGGTTATATACAGGACATATGGGAACTTGACTATCGACATGGTTTGAAGGTCCCTTTGTTTCGGTGCAAATGGGTCAATATGACACGAGGCGGGGTAACGGAAGACCCGCAGTACGGAATGACAACAGTGGATCTCAACAATCTTGCGTATGCAGACGAACCATTCGTCCTAGCCAATGATGTGGCACATGTTTTCTATGTGAAGGACATGTCTACCAAGCCAAGAAAAAGAAAAGATAAGGAAGCATATGCATCGTACGATGAGCCAAAGCGGCACATAGTTCTTTCGAGGAAGAGAAACATCGTGGGAGTGGATGACAAGACAGACAAGTCAGAAGATTATGAAAAGTTTGATGAAATTGCTGCATTCACAGTGAATATTGACCCGAGCATCCCGTTAAATGATGAAGATTTTCCATGGTTACGGCGCAAAGGGACACACGCGAAGAAAAAGTTTCACACCCAAAGATCTGGGATGTGATCAGCTTCACTATCATCACTTTCTTCTGTGTTTCACACCCAGAAGGGAATCTCTATAATAGTTAGGGTAGTTAATTATGTGTTTTGGCATTTGAAATGCGAAGAAATTTTACGTGCAAACAAATTCTTTCATGCCTTTATTGATTTTTAAAGTTAAGTTATTCACAAACTAGTGATTCACACTAGTTTCAAATAATTCAAAATTTAAACTATTCAAATTTGAAAACTACGGGCACTAACGGAAAGTTTGTAATTTTTTGTACCTAAAGCAAAAATATTCACAAAGAAACTCTAACTACACAAAAAAACAACTCAAAAATAAATAAAGCAAAAAAATAAAAAAAGCCCTCCTACTAGGCCAAAGCGGCCGGCATACGACTAGAAACCCAACCTGTTGTTGGGCCAGGATGCAGGCCTGCAAAGGCCCAGTAGGCCAACAGGGCAGCACAGAACATGTAGGCCCAGTAGGCCTGCTTTGGAGAGGAGCTCAAGAGAGCTACCGCACGGGGGTTTATAAACCAGTGCGGTCGCCCCTCGGCTAGCGAGGTGGGACTAAACTTGCCGCACCGCACCTGCGCCAGCGCACCCCCTTTAGTACCGGGTCGTGGCACCAACCGGTACTAAAGGGGGGGCCTTTAGTACCGGTTGGAGCCACCACCCGGTACTAAAGGGGGTCGCTTCCCGCCACTTGGCCTGGCCAAAACAGGCCATTAGTACTAGTTGGTGGCTCCAACCGGTACTAAAGGCCCCTCCTATATAAACAACACTTACGAAAATTTCAGTTTCTCATCTGCTTCTTCTCCTCTGCACCATCGCCCGCCGCGCCCCCCGTACGTCTCCATCCCTCGTCGCCGCCCCCGTCGCCGCCCCATCCCCGTCGTCGCCGCCCCGTCGTCCCCGTCCCCGTCGTCCCCGTCGTCACCGCCGCCCCGTCCCGGCCCGTCCCGCGTCATCCCCGTCCCCGTCGTCGCCGCCCCGTACGTCCCCGTCGTCGTCACCGCCCCGGCCCGTACGTCCCTGTCCCCGTCATCGCCGCCCCGTCCCTGTCCCCGTCGTCGTCATCCCCGTCATCGCCGCGCCCGTCGCCGTCCCCGTCGCCGCCCCCCGTCGCCTCTCACCTCACCGATGAGCGCGCGCACACACACATACATTTTTTGTTTTTTAGTTATACAAATAGTTAGAAATTTTTCTGTTTTTTAGAAATTGTTAGAAATTTTTCTGTTTTTTAGAAATAGTTAGAAATGTTAGAATTGTTAGAATAGTTAGAAATGTTAGAATTGTTAGAATAGTTAGAAATGTTAGAAATTTTTCTGTTTTTTAGTTATAGAAATAGTTATAAAAAAGTTAGAATTGTTAGAAATTTTTCTGTTTTTTAGAAATTGTTAGAAATTTTTCTGTTTTTTAGAAATAGTTAGAATTTTTAGAATAGTTAGAAATGTTAGAATTGTTAGAAATTTTTCTGTTTTTTAGTTATAGAAATAGTTATAAAAAGTTAGAATTGTTAGAAATTTTTCTGTTTTTAGTTATAGAAATAGTTATAAAAAGTTAGAAATTTTTTTTTAGTTCTAGAAATATTAGAAATGTTAGTTATATAGAAATGTTAGAAATTTTAGTTATCAAAATCCAATCATTAAAAAAATGTTACTTTTTGCGGGCATATAGCTAGTATTTGTTCTCAACGATGCCCGGCCCGCATCCTCGCCGTCGACCCGTCCGCGACGACGTCCGACTGACCCATGTCCGGGACTGGGCTCCGCCGGGCTGGCACTGGGAGGTGCTTCCTGGAGGGGCGCGCCGCTTGATGAGGAACCCGGCCCCGGGTCCCGTCGTCGACCCTGATCTCATTTGGTGGCGTTCGCGTGGGCCGGTTTCGGTGCGGAGGGAGCCGGGCCCGCCGGAGGTGGTACGTCGTCGTGTCAGGGAGGAGGACGAGCACGTCCATCGCTACATGGTTGCGTTAGAGGGCGGCAGGTTCTCCAATACATGGCAGTTTCTTCAGGGATCTCACTTCAGCTATGATCCTGTGAGGGTTCCTTCTCTTTGGGTGTCCATCGCCCGCGCCGCAGGAACCGCGAGTGTCCTAGATTCTTCTGTAGTATTCGATCTTTATTAGCTACCTAGCCAGTGATGTACTCGATATATAATATTCAAGACGATGCATTCGAGATTATATATTATTCGAGACGATGTATTCGAGATTATATCTATTATTCGAGACGATGTATTCGAGATTATATCTATTATTCGAGACGATGTATTCGAACTTATGTCTATTATTCGAGACGATGTATTCGAGATTATATCTATTATTCGAGACAATGTAATTTGAATACTAAATTGTTTTATATTTCTTTTGGCATAGTTAAATAAAAGCTATGGCGGACAATACCAAAAAAGAGGGAGAACAGACCATGTTCGATATAATACGCGGGCCAGATGATGATCAGAATGAAGAAGATTATGACGGCTCCGAATTTCTAAACAACACCAGAGAGGGTGATATGATATTCGATCGCGACGACCGAATTGATGAAGTCATGAACTACGATTATGACAACACCGAAGAGGCATATATATTTATATAAGCAGGCATCTGGTGATCATCACATGTTTTAAATCAGTTGAAGATATATTAACGAATCGATCTTTCTTCTTTCAGCCATCCGGATTGAGCAAATCTTCAGGCAACAGGACGAAACGAGGCCCGAACAAAAAGTTGAAGGACGGCGTAAAGTATAATATCGAGGCAATCAAACCTAATGGCGAACCATTAGCGCCTAAGAAGATTGCGGACAAGTTCGTTCATCAGTGCGCAGTTCTTGTGAAGGACCAACTCCCGATCTCCCTTCAAGAATGGAGAAAGCCAGCAAAGCCACGTCCAGATCTTACTTTTGTCGACGACAGACAAAAAAGTCTGCTTTGGGATACTCTCATGGAACATTTCACCCTACCTGGTCATTTCACAGAAGCAGATGTGCAGAAAGTCAAGGACACTGCTCTTAGGAAGATGGCGGTTGCATTCAAGAACCACAAGAATCGTGAATGGGACAAGTACATCAAGGGAGGAAGGAAGACTCCAGTATTCGAGGGAACAGTAGAGAATCAAAGTGCTCATTGGGACGATTTCGTGAAATTCAAGGATTCAGAATTATCTAAGGAATGGTCAAGAATAAACAAGGCCAATGCCACAAAAAGGATAAATTCCATAAGCTGGGGCCAGGTGGCTATGCGGTGGGAATGCCTAAGTGGGATAAGTCTGAGAAAGAGATGCTGGATGCAAGTGTCACTCCAGAAACATTGAGCTGGCCCCCCAGGTGCAGGACTTGGTTCTATGCGCATGGGGGGGAGTTGGACCCGAAGACAGGCAAAGTTTCCAAGAAGGCATGTCTGGACGGAGCCGAAGATAAGCTACTTGTTGCAATAGAAGAGGCTCGATCCGGGTTGTTCGAGCCCAACAGAGAGAATGACGAGCTTACGCGTGCCCTGGGAAATCCTGAACACCCGGGAAGAACACGAGGCATGGGCACTATTCCGTGGTATGAGGGGTTTTCGGACTGGAACGCCGACTACAGAACCCGTGCAAGAAAGAAGATTGCGGAGGAGAAGAAGAGGAAGATGGAGGAGGAGTAGAGGAAGCTCGACTATGAACGCCTTCAAGGCCTAGAATCAGCGCACGCGGACATGGCAATCAAATTCCAACGGCAGCAGGAGCAGATCGACTCACTTAGCCAGCAAAGGGGGTCTCAGCAGCTGCAGCAGCTAGCGGATGATCCAGCATTGGATACCACCGCCCCATCCATGCCGAGAAGCAGCGTGGGTTCCGCCCCGTTTGAAGCAATGCTAGATAGATACCCCGTGGATGATATCGCGGAGAACACTAATTGCGAGCTACACTTCAAAATTAAGAACATATCCTTGAAGGTGGCGGACGGCGTTGCTTATACAAATTCCCCCGATGCAACCTTCCATTGCAACCCGATTCCAGCAGGCTATGCTCGTGTCGTGGTTGATGAGGTGGTGGACCAATATTCGGGGCTAGAGCTTGACATTCCTGGAGGTGACGAGGAGCACACACTCGGAGATGCCAAACATCGTATCATCCTATGGAGAAAGGATTGCATCATCTTTCGAAGGCCACCGACACCGCGTCACCCGACTCCTCGTCGAAGTCCGCCACCGAGTCAGCAGACTCCCGCTCCTCCAAGTCCACCAACGCGTGAGGCCACTCCTCCTCCTCCAAGTCCGGCAAAGTGTCAGGCCACTCCTCCTCCAAGTCCGACACAGCGTCAGACGTACACTCCTCCTCCAAGTCCAGCACAACCTCAGGCCACTGCAAGTCTGGCACAACTTCAGGCCACTCCTCCTCGTCCAACTCAGCCCCGTCAGCCGTCTCTGCCGCCTCAGCAATCGCAGAAGAGACACCCCGCAGCTATGGTGCGTAGCGGTACAAGTCGAGGTCATAGTACAGGAAGTACAGGCGGAGGCAAGCGATATAAATATGGTCCAAACCTCACTACTCCTCTTCCTGAGAGGGCTTACGACAGGACCGAGGAGTAAACCAATGCCATAGTGTGGGAAGAAGTGCCACCGAAACCGCCACCGCCGCCAAGGGAGAAAGTGCCTGTGGAAGTAGTTGACTACTTCATTCGTATGGCTCAACCACCAGCTCCTAAGCCTGTTGACACAGACTATGAGCGCCACATCAGGAAGTTACATCGAAAACGTCTACAGAAGAAGGCGAGCTCGAGCTCGAGCAAACAACAAGCAGCTGTCAAAAAATGCGGGAAAACCGTTGCCCAGCTAGGAGAACAGGCGGCGCAATCGATCCCCCCGCTTGTTGTGCCACGAACAACACGTGACAGTACGCGCGCCCAATATTATTGTGGGCAATCAGTTTACGTTCCCGAGTTGGGCGATGTGGTAATAACCCAGGAGCGTATAATGCAGGCTGAAACTCTCCACATCACTATTGGACAACTCCTCGAGATCGAGGACATACCTATGCTTATAGAGGAGGAAATAAAATGGAAATATGCCCGGGGCCAACCTTTAGTCAAGCCAGAAGAGGTCAAGAAGCTCCCAACGAGAATGTATGAATTGCATCAATGGTACATGGACATTACCAAGAGATCCGATCGAGAGTCCCTCATGGTGCAAGTCAAGAAGGATCATTACTACCATGAGAATGCTGTGACCGTTGAGTATTCTAAACTGTTTCAGTTATACAATCAAGACGCACTCGACAAATCTATCATCATATTGTCTGTAAGTGATTTCTTTCTGTAATTTAAGTCTCAAGCTAGCTGTAGTGATCATTTTGATCAATCATTACTTGTAATTATCCTCACTATATTCTTTTCTGTGGTATTATGCAGGATGAAGATGTATGAAATGAGAAAAGGTGGACGCTATGGCATTGGGTTCATTGACCCAAACACCGTTAATGAATACACATGGAAAATAAACAAGCATTATGAAAAGCAGGTAGAGGACAGCATGCTAGAGTTCTTGAAGCGCCTCAAATACAATGAAGATATACTACTTCCTTACAACTTCCAGTGAGTCACACTTTCTTGTACTACAAATTCTCTGTTTTTGCCTACTAGCTAGCTACATGTTTTTGCTTACATATGCCCGCTTAATTAAGACATGCAAACGTGTGTGCATGCAGATTTCACTGGATCTTGTGTATCATTAAAGTTGACGCCGGAACAGTTCAAATACTGGACTCACTACTCAAAGCAAATAGTGACTATAACATCTTGTTTGGGATAGTCAACAGGTAATTTCAATCATTATTAACTATATATCTCGGCCTATTTAGTTCGTCATTTCATGATATGAACTATTTAATAACCCCTTTATTCATTTTCTTTGTCGACGGGCAGGGCTTGGGCAAGGTTCATCAGTGTCACGGAAGGCGAATGGAAACGACAGCTGAAATGGTTTCGACCCAAGGTAAGTAATTAAGTAGTACTAGCTAGCTAGCTAGCTGCCATCTCTTTAATTATCATCCTTGATTAATTATTATCTGATCAAATTAAATTCCATTCTCGTAATAAAGGCCCTGAAGCAGGCGCAGGGGACTGATATGTGTGCATTCTGCGTTTGCGAGAACATTCGCATGATGGCGTCCGAAAGGAGCAGATCTCAAAGACAGGAATGGGTATGCTTGTCAGAACACTATTCACAATTTTTACACCATTATTGATATCTAGTCACACAACTAATACACATGCATATTGATCTCCTTCTTAACAGTTCAAAGAGGTGCGGGACAAGCTCCTAGAAATGGAGCGCGTAGAAGCACTTCAAGCGGAAATAGCGGGATTTTTGCTTGACCAGGTCATAAATCCGAAGGGAGAATACTATTATCGACCAGTTCATGAACCACTTCCAATTGTCATCGTGCTCCGAAGGCACCAATTAGGCTAATGCCACTGGCTCCGAAGTCAACATGCATATGTAGGAGAAATTCTATATAGCTATACATGTGTGTATGTGTGAATTAATATGGTGGTTTGTGAGACATTGATGATATATATATGATTGGTTCTACTAGAAATTCTATTTACATATATATATGCATAACGTGTACAATGTGTAGTATCGTAAAATACCAGCAAACGAAAAGAATTAAAATGGAAAACACAAAATTAAATGAAAAAGAAATCATAAAACCAAAAACCCCCCAAACATTTTAGTACCGGTTGGTGTTACCAACCGGTACTAAAGGGCTCTCGGCCCCCGGAGCTGGCTCGTGCCACGTGGTTGCCCTTTAGCACCGATTCGTGCTGAACCGGTACTAAAGGGTGGGGCCTTTAGTGACCACACTTTAGTGTCGGTTATGGAACCGGCACTAAAGGGCCTTACGAACCGGTGCTATTGCCCGGTTCTGCACTAGTGTAGTCTTATCTTCGGACGACACGTCTGAAGCTCCCTTGCGGAGGGGGCCACTCCGGACCCCCTTGGCCCTCTTCTTGGCCTTCTTCTCCGGCGCCTTATTGGGAGCCGGCACCAGCATCTTCGCCAGGAGCGAGATGACTAGTTCCTCGAGCAGCGGAGCCAAACATTGAATCTGCTCCACCCTCTCCGTCCATACCTGAAAAAAAATAATGTTTGGATATCCTCCTTGAAACAAGCAAGTAGAGGATGCGTCTGGAGACGTGAAAGGCTTACCACATTGGCAGAACGGGTAATATCGTGCCCGCGGTCCGAGTCTATGGCTGGCGGCGTCTTGTTGCCCTTAAAGAGCAACTTCCAGGCATCTTCGTGAGTGGTTCCGAAGAGCCTTTCCAATGTTTGGTCCTTCTTCGGGTCGAATTCCCATAAGGGGCAGCTTCGGCTTTGGCATGGGAGGATCCAGCGAACTAGCATCACCTGGATTACGTCGACGATCTTGATGTTTTTATCCACCATGCTTTGAATGCGCGTCTGTAGCGCTATCAGCTCGTCTGACGAAGACCAATTTGGGCCCTTCTCTATCCAGGAGGTGAGCCGTGTTGGAGCTCCGGACTTGAATTCGAAAGCCATGGCCCAGGTGGCGTCGCGGGGCTCTGTGATATAGAACCACAGTTTCTGCCACTCCTTGACGGTCTCCACAAAAGTACCCTTGGGCCATGTGACATTGGGCAGCTTGCTCACCATGGTGCCTCCGCACTCCGCGTGCTGGCCATCCACCACCTTCGGCTTCACGTTGAAAATCTTGAGCCACAGTCCGAAGTGGGGTTGGATGCAGAGGAAGGCCTCACACACGACAATGAATGCTGAGATGTTGAGGAAAGAATTTGGGGCTAGGTCATGGAAGTCTAGCCCGTAATAGAACATAAGCCCGCGGACAAAAGGGTGGAGAGGAAACCCTAACCCACGGATGAAATGAGGGATGAACACCACCCTCTCTTTGGGCTTCGCGGTGGGGACCATTTTCCCCTTGGCTGGAAGCCAGTGGGCGATTTCTTTCGCCAGATACCCGGCCTCCCGAAGCCTGGTGATGTCCTTCTCCCTAACGGAGGAGGCCATCCACTTGCCTTGCCCTCCAGATCCATACATGGTTGAGTGCTTCCTTGAGGCGGAAAGAATGAAGACTTGGGCGCTGGAGCTCGAGAATGGAAGGGCAAAGAAAGAGAGAAGGTGTGGGTGAAGAAAAGGGAATCCTTATCTCCTTATAAAGGCAGTGAATATCAAGAGCCTCCCCAGTCGCCTTAAAACTCGCATGTTCCCAAGGGCTGTGTAAACGGCACGGTTAGATTACACATGCCCGTATTGATGAGAATCCCGCAATAAGGAGACACGATCTCTGCTTCGACAAGACATTCCTATGAAAACCATGTCTCGAAACATGGAACAGCAGACGGAAAACGGTTTCAAATGATGACCAAGCAGACATGATGTCACATTACAAAAAGTTGTCAGCGGATTGGACTCGTGCAATATTATATTCTCTTCGATTGTGTGTGGTACTTGTGTTGCAGATCCGTACATGTTCATTGTGTCCGAAGACTATCTTGGAGTATTCAGAAAGGGGAACCTGCCTTGCAATGCCGAAGACAATCTGCACGCCAGACACCTCATCATTGAAGCCTGGTTCAGGGGCTACTGAAGGAGTCCTGGACTAAGGGGTCCTCGGGCGTCCGACCTATTAGACATGGGCCGGACTGATGGGATGTGAAGATACAAAGACCGAAGAATCTACCCGTGTCCGGATGGGACTCTCTTTGACGTGGAAGGCAAGCTTGGCGTCCGAATATGAAGATTCCTTTCTCTGCAACCGACCTTATGTAACCCTAGATCCCTCTGGTGTCTATATAAACCAGAGGGCTAGGTCCGTAGAGATATATCCTCATAATCAAAGTCAGATAGGCTAGACTTTTAGGGTTTAGCCATTACGATCTTGTGGTAGATCAACTCTTGTAATACTCATATTCATCAAGATCAATCAAGTAGGAAGTATGGTATTACCTCCATAGATAGGTCCCAAACCTAGGAAAACATTATCTCCCTTGTCTCCTGTTATCATCCACCTTAGACGCACAGTTTGGGACCCCCCACCCGAGATCCGCCGGTTTTGACACTGACAGCTACCTAATAGACACATTGTCAAACTCCTATAGCTAAGTGGGAGCAATAAAACCGAAGTCTGATTGCCTGGTTCGCCGCACTGACACCTCCTTCAAGGACCAAGACGTTGGGTTAAGTGTAGTTATGTGCAATTCCGAACACCCCAGTAGCATCTATGTGGGGGGTGAAGCTGACGACTAGGAACTCTTAGATATAATAAACGGTCGCACAGGAGGATAAAAACTTTTCATCAAGGAATGAATACATTACAAAAGACTTAGTTTATAAACACAAATCCCCGAATAGTTTGAAATATTTTATTCGAACACTACGTCTTTAGAGCATTGGCCCTCTATAAGGCGAGCACCTTTTAGCACGTCCTCAAAATAATGCTCCGGTGTGAAGCGTGCCTTGCTTTCGGGAGGACCCTCAACTTCCACCTTTTCCGCATTCATTTTCACCCAGTGCATCTTGACACGGGCGAAAGCCATACGTGCTCCTTCAATAGAGGACCACCTCTTAACGGCATCAATCCGGGGCAGCGCATCGACAAGACGCCGCACGAGGCCAAAGTAACTGTCCGGAATGGCTTCAGCCGGCCACAACCAGACTATGACGTCCTTCATGGCCACGCCGGACATCTTATGCAGCTCCGCCCATTGCGCCATCTGGTCATTTAGCAGTAGGGGATGCTCCTGCTCCACAAACTGCGACCAGAAGAGCTTATCCGACTCGTACCCCTCCTGGGCCTAGAAGAATTGGGCGGCATCTGCAGCACTCATCGGCAGATCCGCATATGCGTCTAGAGAACTCCACAGTCGATTAAGCAAGGCATACTTCCGATCCCCAAATTTAGCCCGTAAAAGAAAAGGCTTACCAGTCGCTATATGACTGGTTGACGGATTTCCTCGCGCGCTATGTGGGATTCGGACCGTGCCTTCGAAGCATCTTGAAGGGCCTTGGCGAGTTCGATCCCCTTCCCCTTATTTTCTGTTTCCAAGGACTCACACTTGGTGGTGGTGTCCTTGAGTTTTTGATCCATCTCGGTCACCTATTCCTCAAAATGGCGCCGAGCGGCCTGTTCGGCCGTCAAGTCTGCAGCCGCCTTATTGGCGTCTGCCTTGCTTACCCTTGCTTGCTCCTTGGCTTGATCAAGCTCTCTCCTGAGGGTTTCCACTATGGAGGCACCATCTGTACAAACACGCACATTGCAGCTCTGGAATTTCCACAAAAAACATGGACATAGAAAGGCATACACTAAGATGTATCTTCTACCTTGCGCCTGGTCAAGCCGTGTGTTCACAAGGACTAGGTCCTCCTCAGCTCGCTCAAGTTTCCGCTTGAGTTCGGAAACTACCACAGATTGGGCAGTCGTTGCTAATAGCGAAGCCTGTTTTAACCCAAATAAAATAGTGTGTTGCCACCTGATAATTGACTATTGATCCTCTGCTCACTTTTCTTTCAAAAACCGAATAGAGTCTCAGGGGCTACTATCTGTGTACATGCATGTAGTTCACAAAAATGATCAAAAACATTACATTGTGTACCTCAAAACCTACTAGCAGGCTGGAGAAGGCTTCATTCAGCTCGCTCTTGGCGGACTGAATCTTCTCAGACACTGTGCCCATCAGGGTGTTGTGCTCGTCTAGGACGAATGCACTTTGAAGTGCACCCGCCATAGTATTCGGCGCCTCCGAATTAGTATAGGTCGCCGCTCCCTCTTCACCCACAGGAGGTCGTTCACCAGACCCCGGGGCCGTGTGGGTCTCCGGAGTAGTCTGCGGCTGGGGGACGGATTGACTGGGGCCCTCGTCGCCGGTCTCCATGAAGACCCCCCCCCCCCCCCCCCCCCCCCGGCCCTCCGGAAGCCGAGGTACTACCCTCTGGCGCCGTTAAATCGCCCCCTCCCGCCCGCGTCTCTTCAAGGCCTATGAGACGTCACCTCGGCGTCATCCGCCCTAGGCGATCGGGAGGCTAATGGACGCGACCCGCTCTCCATCATCTCCGATGGCAAATCCCCCGAGGACGAAGATAGTTGGGGAAGATCGCGGGCCAGACTAAAAGACAGAACTTAGAGTTACCATCACAGTTCATTAATTGAATAAGTGCGAAAAGTCTCGAACCACTTACGAGTCGACTTGGGGCTTAGTCCAGCGCCGGTGCTTCGGGACAACCTCGGTGTTTGACTCCGAGTTATCGGGGAGGGTAATTTTGTCCCTCTTGGATGCTTCGGCTTCCAGGTCTTCGGAGGCCGCCGTCTTTTTGCCCTTGTGGGGAGGATCTTCTTCTTCCTCCTCCTCCTCCTCGTCATCATCATCACCCTCGTGAGAGGACTAGGCATCAGCGTCTCCGGACACTATGTTCAAAGTGCCCTCCTTTATTTTCTTCTTCTTGTCCTTCTTTGCCGGCGCCTGTTATGGCGCCGGTACCAGCATCCTCATTAGAAGGGGATTGGTTGCGTCTTCGGGGAGCGGAGTCGGACACGAATCTTCTCCGCCTTCTTGATTCATACTTGTTTGGGGAGGGATTACTTAGCACCTCGGGTTAACAAACAATATTGGTGTTCGGAGTTTTTAGAATTCACCTCGGAGGAAGGATGATTGCATTCGAGGCCGGTGTCGTCTGAGGACCTTGGCCATGATTTGTGCTTCTTAAAAAGCAGTTTCCAGATCCCCTTATGTGTTGTGCCGTAGAACCGTTGTAGGGCCTGTGGCCCATCTGGATTGAACTCCCACATCTTGAGGGGCCGCCTTTGGCAGGGAAGTGCTCGGCGGATCAGCATCACTTGGATTACGTCGGCAAGGGTAACGTCCTTTGTTATCATGCTCTTGATGCGTTTCTGCAGCAGCAGCACCTCAGGGACCGACCCCCAGTCTGGACCCTTGTCGGTCCAGGATGTAAGCCTCAACGGGGGTCCGAATCTAAAGGCTAGTGCAGCTTCCCACTTGGAGCCATGGGGTTCTGTGATATAGAACCATTCCTGTTGCCATATTTTGATGGTGTCCACAAAGACTCCCTTTGGCCAATTGACTTTGGGGAGCTTGCTCACCATGGCGCCACCACAGTCCGCGTGTTTCACATTGACCACCATCGGTTTCACATTAAAAATCTTCAGCCATAAGCCGAAGTGTGAAGGGACACGGAGGAAGGCCTCACACACAACGATAAACGCCGAGATGTGAAGGAACAAATTTGGGGCCAGATCATGAAAATCTAGATCGTAGTAGAACATGAGACCCCTTACAAAGGGGTGAAGGGCGAATCCGAGTCCATGGAGGAAGTGGGGGATAAACACCACCCTCTCACCGGGTTCCGGAGTGGGGATGACCTGCGCTGGATCAGGAAGCATGTGCTTGATTTCCGTGGTCAAATACCGTGCTTCTCGCAGCTCTTTGATGTTTTCCTCCGTGACGGAGGAGGACACGCACTTGCCTTGAGAGCCGGCCATGGTCGGAAGAGTTATCAAGGAGAGAAAAGCTTGGAGTTTGGGCATTGGAGCACAGGGACAGAGAGGCAGAGAGAATGAGGCGAGGGGTGGGACAGATGGGTTCTATCCACTTATATGGGCTACGAATATCAAGCATCCCCCCTCGAGCCTTAAAACTCGCATGTTCCCAAGGGGTCACGCAAACTGCATGGTTAGGTTACCAAAACTCGTATTTATGATAATCCCGTGATGAGGGGGTACGATCTCTGCTTTGACAAGACATGTCGCCGGAGGTGGCATCTCGAAACGCGAAACGGGAGGTCGAAAGATAGTTTAAAATAATAAAATGGCCGGATGTAATGTCTCACTAGTGAAATCTTCAGAAGGCAGAACTTATCTGTATCCTGCCCTTTTGATTCAGAGGTATGACTATTGTACAGAGCCGGATATAGTACTGACGATCAATCGCTTTGAAGTGTTCGGAGGAGGAACGCGCCTTGCATTGCCGAAGACAATCTACGCGCCGGACACATCGTCATTGAAGACTAGTTCAGGGGCTATTGAGGGAGTCCTGGATTATGGGTTCCTCGAGTGTCCAGGCTACGTGACGTGAGCCGGACAGATGGGTCATGAAGATACAAGATAGAAGGCCTTCCCTCATGTCCGGATGGGACTCTCTTTGGCGTGGAAGGCAAACTTAGCGTGCGGATATGAAGATTCCTTTCTCTGTAAACTAACTTTGTAGAACCCTACACTACAAAAAAAGACACATCCGTGACATTTTGGGCCGAACGATATGACACTTCTATGACGATAATTGTGACAAAAACCGGTATCATCATAGATGTGGTGGGCTCCTACTTCTATGACAAAAAATCATGATAGAAAATGGGCTTTTCGTCCTCGGCGGGCCGGAGACGCGGCTGCATGACATTCTTTGGGCCGTCCATGACGGAAAAAACCTTGGTAGAAGCGAGGGCGAGGAAAATTCCGGGAGGTCCTGGTTACGGTGGGAGCTCGGGGGCCGAGCGATGCGTGTTTCTCTCGTACACGTACACGCGTGTGTGCCAGGCGTTGGCTCTAACTGAACCCGAGCGAGGTGTTGGTCTCTAACTGAACCCGAGCGATTGCACTACAGGTTACGCGTTACTGAACCCAAGCGATCGATCGATGGCTGTTAACTGAACCCGATCGAGCGATTCCTTCTCTACTGCTGCTAACTGAAGCCGATCGATGGGATGAACAGTGAGCGTTGCGGGGGGGGTTGGATGAACAGTGAGCGGTGGCGTTGCCTCTGGATGAACAGGACCCTGTGGTGTGGTGGAGGGCTGGATGAACAGTAGACGGTGGAGGGGTGCCCATGGAGGGGTGGATGAATAGGACCTCGTGGTGTGGAGGGCTGGATGAACAGTAGACGGTGGAGGGGTGCCCGTGGAGGGGTGGTTGAACATGACCCCGTGGTGTGGAGGGCTGGATGAACAGTAGACAGTGGAGTGGTGCCTGTGTAGGGGTGGTTGAACAGGACCCCGTGGTGTGGAGGGCTGGATGAACAGTAGACGGTGGAGGGGTGGTTGAACAGTAGCCGGTGGAGTAGCGCGTGGTGGAGGCTGGATGAACAGGAGCCCGTGGAGGCTGGATGAACAGGAGCCCGTGGATGCTGGATGAATAGGAGCCCGTGGAGGCTGGAGGAGGTCGACGGTGGAGATGAACAATATCCCGTGGAGTCCCGTTTTGCAGTACGCCACACCCCTCCTGATGAACAGGACGCCCGTTTCGACCGTAGCGCTCCAACACAAGTCCGTTTCCTCCGTTTTGCGGTACGCCACACCCCTCCTGATCAACAGGACCCCTGTTTCGACCGTAGGAGGCCCGTTTCCTCCATTTTAAGGTATGCCACACCCCTCCCGATCAACAGGACCCCCGTTTCGACCGTAGGAGGTCCGTTTCCTCCGTTTTGCAGTATGCCACACCCCTCCCGATGAACAGGATCCCGTTTCGAATGTGGTCGGTCGAACACAAGGCCGTTTCCTCCGTTCTGCGGTACGCCAGGCCTGGTTTGCATCGCGTGTTCCGTCCAAGCCCTCCCGATGAACACAACGCATTCCATTGCCTCCCCATGAACACGACGCATTCCGTTGCCTCCCCATGAACACGACGCATTCCGTTGCCTCCCCAAGAACACGACGCATTTCGTTGCCTCCCCATGAACATGACGCATTCCGTTGCCTCCCCATGAACACGACGCATTCCGTTGCCTCCCCATGAACACGACGACGACGTTGTTTCTCCGTTCCGACCCAGCCATGTACACGAGCCCTCGCCGTACGTATGCGCGAGTAGGCGTTCGAGACCCCGCCCGTATGTACACATACGTGGCCGTATTTTCTTTCTTGCACCCTGACAGCTGTACGTACATGTACATGCTACGTGCGCGCCTCTACTACGACACGTGCGCTCCTCTACATCGACCAGTATATATGTACGTACACGTTCGCGGCCAGAATGACAACGCTACGTACGCTTCGACCAGGTGGGTCCCGACTGTCAGGCACTTCCTTGCGTGCAAAGATGTAGCTGGTGGGTCCCAGCAGTCAGGGGGGTGAATCATTTTGTTTTTTCCCAGACGCACTTACTTGCGTGCGAAGGTGTAGCTGGTAGTTCCCAGCAGTCAGGGGGGAAACGTTTTTTCGCGAAATACAGTGGCCCGTCCGGTGGGTCCCCGCTGTCAGGTGGAGGAATAATTATTTTGCACGTAATAAGGAGGCACTTCCTTGCTGCGGCCGTGGACCTAGCTGTCAGCCTCTCCATGTACAGTCCACGTCTGATGGAAGTCGTTCCTTGACCACGTTGACCACGCCGCGACGAGAGCACCAGGGCAATGGACGACGGCGAGGCCTAGGAAGGGGACGACGGGGAGCCGGGGAAGACGCGGCAGTCGAAGCCCGCGCGGAGAGGAGTACGAGGGTTCACTTGTTCGGCTGCGGTGTGAGGCTGTCGTCGCCGCAGGGCCTGGCCAGCGGTGGGAATAGTAGGGGGCGGTGATGCCTCGGTGACAGCACAGCCGGCTACGGGAGGCAGGAGCATGCGGCACAACCGGCGCTGCTTTGGGTGGCTGGAACAAGAATACCAGAGGTTGAAGTAGCACTACGGCTGTTGGATGGACATCGTACGGTCACTAGAGCTAAAATCGTTCATATTGACTAAAGTTGACAAAGGCCCCCGTCCCAGTCAACTTAGTAGGCCCACAAGTCAGCCTCCCACCATGGTGGGTCCCAGCTAGCAGGGGGAGTATTCATTTTTTTGTGCGTAATAAGGAGGCACTTCCGGTGGGTCCGAGCTGACAGCGGGGGGAACGTTTTTTTCGCGAAATACGCTGGCCCGTGCGGTGGGTCCGAGCAGTCAGGGGCGAAATGTTGTTTTTCATGAAATAAGGTGGCCTGTCCGGTGGGTCCCTGCTATAAGGTGGAGGAATAATTATTTTGCGCGTAATAAGGAGGCACTTCCTAGCGGCCGCCTGGACCTAGCTGTCAGCCTCTCCACGTACAGTACTCTTCCGATGGAACTCGGTTGTTGACCACGTTGACCACGCCGCGCCGAGAGCACCAGGGCGGTGGTCTGGACGACGGAGAGGCCTAGGAAGGGGACAACGCGGAGCCGGGGAAGACGCAGCAATGGAAGCCTGCGCGGAGAGGAGTACGAGGGTTCACTAGTTCGGCTACGGTGTGAGGCTGTCATTGCCGCAGAATAACAGGGGGTGTGGGTGAGTGGAGGGATGGCCTGGCCAGCGGTGGGAGTAGTATGGGGGCGGTGAGGCCTCCGCGGCAGCATAGCCGGCCACGGGAGGCAGGAGCAGGCGGCACGACCGGTGCTGCTTTGGGAGACTAGACCAAGAAGACCAGAGGTTGAAGAAGCACTACGGCCGTTGGATGGACATCGTACGGTCACTGAAGCTAGAAATGTTTATTATTGACTAAGTTGACAAAGCCCTTGGTACGCTCCAACTTAGTAGGCCCATAGGTCAGCCTCCGAAACGGTGCGCCCCAGATGTCAAGGGGAGGAATCATTTTTTGGGCGGCCGAAGCTAAGAATATCCGAGATTGAAGAAGAAGCACGACATCCGTTGGATAGACATCCAACGGCCACTGCTGCTAGAACCGTGTGTTGACTATAATAAGTTGGCAAAGCCTTGCATACGCGTCAACTTATTTTTTTAGGGGACGCGTCACTTAGTAGGCCCACAAGTGTGTGGCAGAGAACTTATAGCCCATTTGCGTTTTGTAAGAATGTACAGCCCATTTTGGAATTCTAATGCAATTTACAATAGCCCATTTATAGTTTGTTAAAAGTACAACCCATTTTCTAACTAGGACAATGATTAATAATTTCAACCAACCGTTGAAGACAGAATTCAATAAAATTTCCCACATTTTGATGGTCTGCGAAATATTTTTATCCCAAAATTTCTAGTTAGATTAGATATAAATTTGTATTACGTAAAAATCCAACGAAACATTGCGCGTGCAATAATGAAAAGTTAAGATTTTCAAAATATATAAATAATATTTTATAAACTAATTTCGTGTTTGGTGCATTTTTTATAGTTACTACCCAGTTTTTATAATTACATCCCATTTATTATTTTTAAAGCCCATTTTCGTGTTAAGCCTAATGCATCCCTCCTAGGAAAGATTTGCAGCCCAGCGGGGCAGAGAATAACAAGTTGACCTTGCCTAGGTATTCCTCAAAAAGACATATAGCTAGGCTAGCCATTTTCATCTTGAAAAAATTAGTATCTGGGCTGGATATCTGGCCTGGGCTAGACGGGCCACAGCCCACCCAGTTAATACCCTGCTCTCCTCTGAACAACAACAAAATCATCGCCAAGAAAAACTCTGCAGTGCTCACACCTTAAAAACACAAATACTGCTTGAGCTGCTTGGTCCCAGCTGTCGGCCGCACCTTGTGCAATTCTCTCGTTTATATTGACTACATAGGTTGACAATGGTGTGGGACCGTGATGTCAGGAAACCAGGAGAAAGCAAAAAAAATAGTTGTACATAATAAGGAGGCACTTGCGTATGTACGGCTATGGCCCTAGTGGGTCCCTAGTGTCATCCAGTCAAAATAAAGTCATCTCCTGAATCCTCATGTTCGTTGACGATGTTAACAATGCTCGGCGCCACGGCGAGCGCAACAACTCGAAGGACAACGGAGAGGGCCTCGCGGGCCCTAAGGATGGTCTGATACAGCGCCCACTACTCATTCAGGAAGCCAGGATCATCGGACACCTATGAGCACCTTCGAGAAACTGAGACGGCATGAAATGGTAAGGCCGCGCTTGGGACCTCTAGTTTATTTCAAACCTGTATTAACATACAAGTGTAATTTACTCATCATCGAAAACAATGCGTAAAATACAGGAGTAATGAAACTGAGGGCCCGAGGTTTGTAAGTAAAACCGGCGGGTTACGCGTGTAATTTGAGAGACCAGTGTATATTTTACGAGCACTGCTATATGGACGACATTACCAGACGATACATGCACGACGTGCATATCATGCCATCCATGGGCAAGGCTGAAACAACAGCTAACGGCTGGATTAGCAATCGTACGAGTGTCGTTTAGCGTTTTTATCGTGTGTCAAGTACTTCCGATATTTTACTAGTCGAAATCGACCAACCAAGCGCCTTCGCCCGTGGCCATCTGCTTTAATTTACAAGCGTCAGTTTTACAAGCGGTTTTGGTTGGAAAACGACGATCGAATCACGGCCTAATATCATGAGTTGGTCGGAAGATCATATGGTTTCATGTCTAACCTACCCGACTTGTCGTATAGGCTATGAATGAAACACCAGACGATGAACTTCTTAAGCACGGAAACAACAGAAGAGGATGATCTTCTTAACAAGCAAATCACTGGCATTAGATCGACATGCAAAACAATACGAAGCATTATTCTCAGGAGGCACGGTGAACAGATCATGATGCCGCATGCCACAACATTCCAAGCTCAACTTTGCAATCAAACACAAGGCCTGGCATTACATAGGCAATATTCAGAACAAACTCTTAACACAGGAATATCTCAGCAGAGTAACTATTTACTTCGAAACTGAACATAGGAATAGGAAAAACACTCGACACTGCTCACAGCAAGGGCGTCCCACTCAAAAATATCAAATGCATGTCTTCTGGCTAACATCAATGAGAAAATTTTGACAAGGTTTTCCAATTCCAATATATTAAACAAACATCTTCTTGCTAACATCAATGATTAAACTTTTACAAGCTTTTCCCATTCAAAATATGTAATGCCTATGATCGTGGAGTCCTGTCGCTTCTTGCTAACATCAATGATTAAACTTTGACAAGCTTTTCCCATTAAAAATACGAAATGCCTATGATCATGGAGTCCTGTCCCTTCTTGTACTTGTTTGGGCACTTCTTGTCCAGGGCACTCCACGTGTTGTTAAATTGCCAATGGTCTCTGCAGACTAGTCATGTCACCGGTGTCTAATATTTATGGCACTGGCTGTAGCAATGGAGGGATTCGGTGCCAAACTAGGAAAAGGTGAAATTGGCACCTCTTTTGGCCTACATAGTGGAAGTGCTAATACTCTGTAAAGTTTCTCAGTCATTCCTTCTGTAATGTAGCGCAAACAATGACTACTTCTTTCTGCAAAGTGGAACGACCAACTAGACCCAGTAATGCAGCAGTTTGCCTTGGACGCATTGGCTCCTTTTGTGCAGCTGAACTAAAATCGAAGTCAGAATAAAACCGAGCTTTAATTTTGATATCCCTGTAAGCAACAAAAGGTATAAGGGAAACAATTACTGAGAAATAACAGTTGATGACTTGTACTCCTAGAAGAAAAACATCTACTGATCTACCTTATCTTAATGGGAAACAAAGCAGGAGAGTAGCAATTCTCAATCAGTGTGATTCATTCATATTAACTGAGACATTATCTTAACAATGCCTTGTTTCAAGATGTATAAAGAACGAAAAAGCAGAAAAGTATCATTCCTAAAACAATGCGACTGATTCATTTTAACAGAGACATTATCTTAACAATACCTTGGTTAAACTTGTAGAAAGAACTGCAAAGCAGGATAGTACCATTTGCAAAACACTATAAGTCTGTAACTGATATATAATAACAGAGACACTATCTAAACAATACATTTCTTAAACATGTACTCCGGCCGATCCCTAACAGAAATGGTACTCATGCCGATCCCTAACAAGTGTTTAGAGTTTTGAACTAAGATTCAGTTCCAGGGTAGAGTGGGCACAACAACAGTATGTGCTTCCATCTACTTATAAAGGGGGTGATGCAGAGTTTGTTGTAACAAAGCAACAAGCATCATGTCTGGGTTGGTTCCATTTTTGTTCACTACTTAATGGGAAAAGACAGCAATAAAATAGCTTCAATTCAACATTTATTTAAAACAGTACCAATACAAGTAGCACAACATCTCAAAGCACACTGCACAATCAGGTGGATGAAGGCTTGTACTGACCTTTCATGAGACCGACAATGATAAAATACGAATTTGTCAACATGAATAGGAAATCCAATCTCATTTTGTGCAGTTGCACTGAAATCAAGCAAAGTGTTTCGCGTAGCGAAGCAAAATGTCGCAATAGCAACAAGTTGAATAGATATCCCTGTATAAACAGAGGCAAAAAAGGAATCAATTACTGGCTAATAAAGGAGGATGAAACATGCGGCCACAAAAATGGTAATCCCGCCAATCCCTAACAAGTGTTGCAGTTTTGAAATAAGATTCAGTAGTTAATTCTGAGAGTGGCATCAATTACTGGCTTATAAAGGGGGTGACGCTGAATTTGTTCTAACAAAGCAAAAAGCATCATGTTTGGGTTGGTCCCATTTTTGTTCACTACTTAATGGGAAAAGACAGCAATACAATAGCTTCAATTCGTCATTTATTTAAAACAGTACCAATACAAGTAGCACAGCATCTCAAAACACACTGCACGATCATGTGGATGAAGGCAAGTACCAACCTGTCATGACGCACACAAGATCACGTACGAATCTGCCAACACGAATAGGAAATCCAATCTCGTTTTGTGCAGTTGCACTAAAATTAAGCAAAGTGTTTCGCCTAGCGAAGCAAAATGTCACAATAGCAACAAGTTGAATAGATATCCCTGTATAAACAGTGGAAAAAAAGGAATCAATTACTGGCTAACACAGGAGGATGAAACATGCGGCCAAAAAAATGGTAATCCCGCCAATCCCTAACAATTGTTGCAGTTTTGAAATAAGATTCAGTAGTTAATTCTAAGAGTGGCATCAATTACTGGCTTATAACGGGGGTGATGCTGAATTTGTTGTAACAAAGCAACAAGCGTCATGTCTGGGTTGGTCCCATTTTTGTTCATTACTTAATGGGAAAAGACAGCAATACAATAGCTTCAATTCATCATTTATTTAAAACAGTACCAATACAAGTAGCACAGCATCTCAAAGCACACTGCACAATCATGTGGATGAAGGCCTGTACTGACCTTTCATGAGACGACCAACATAAAATACAAATCTACCAACACGAATAGGAAATCCAATCAAGTTTTGTGCAGTTGCACTGAAATCAAGCAAGTTGCCGATGTGACATTTAAGTTTTCTATAACAACAAGTTGAATAGATATCCCTGTTTTAAGAGGCAAAAAAGAAAACAATTACTGGCCAACAAAGGAGGATGAAACATGCGGCCACAAAAAGAAGCATTTACCTTATCTTGATGGAAAACAAAGTATAGGACAGTAGCATTTCTAAAACGGTTGCATTGATTCATATTAACAGAGAAATTCTTTTAAAACAGATCAGTAGTTAATTCTGAGATTAACAACAGCAAAATAGCTGCATGGGACATGCCAGCACCATGTGCGTCCACACGTATAAATGGGTGATGCAGAGTATGTAGCCAAGCAGCATATATGCGCTGGTCCCATATTTGTTCTCTTTTAACCTTCTTCCTATGTGAGGGCAGCAAATCTAGTCGTGGACAAACTACCCGACCCCCCAGTTTCTTTCCCCTTTCAACAAAGAGATCGGTTCCTTACAGATGTGTGTACTAGGTTACCGCCTTTTTCCATTTTCGACCTACAAAGCGGCTGGATAGCCAGTCTATACTACTTTCCGCCCCTCCTTTCCTCATTGAACCACGTCCTAAATTCTTGCTCCAGCCCACCGCACCCTTCTTTCCTCTTTGAACCAAGACCTAGATTCGACTAGAGATCGAAAAAGATCCACATGTAGCTAGAGCAACGACGGTTTCAAAGAAACTTATACCTTAGGGTCGTCGGGATGTGGCAAGGCGTGCGGCGGGAGGCCGGATCTGCCCACACTACGTATGGCAGCGAGGAAGAAGGGGTCGATGGCCCTCCCACACAAGCGCTGGGTGAAAGAGAACAGTGCAACCGGCAGTGGATTGCCCCCCTCGCTGAAGGCGATAGAGTGAACGCTGCACCTCCTCCCCTTCCCGGTGCGACGGGATACGGACGCCTCCTTCACCAGCTGTGAGGGGGGAGAGAGAGACAAGAGGCCAACGCAGTCTTGTTTAGATCTGGTGAAGAGAGGGTGAGAGACTGTGAATATAGCAAACCCTAACAAATGAACGCTGAGCCTCCAGCGTGTAACATATATGTAGTGCGGCGAGTGTGTGGAGAGTGCAAACCCTAGCGAACAAGCGCTGAGGCTCCCGCTTATATATATACTACTGTAGTATGGACTGAGCTCTGGTGCCTTCACCTTTTGGCTGTATGACAGGTGAGCCAGCCACATTTTGGGCCCACCTATCGTAAGACCCTAGCGAAAATTGCACCAACGTGAAAGACGACTCCGTCTCCAACGCAACCAAGGTGAACTGACGAAGGATATCATCTTTGTGTGTAACAAGCAAAGAGCACTGATGGAAGATAGCTTGTTTTTCGTCGAAAATCGATCAGCTTCACCAGCCGACGCAACCATGAGGCGCAACCATGAGCATCGATAGGTCATCATGGTGATGCATCATCCATTTGGCATCAAGTTTGGGTGAGGCACCTAAGAAGTTCGACAAATCCTCACTGTGGTCTGTTTCTTCTCAGTAATCAAGCTCGAGGAAGGAAGAACCACGTGTCAGAGGACAGTGAGGCGGAACAACAATGGCCATCCAATTTTGTGCATTTCCACTAAAATTGAGGAAGACATGCCCGGGTATGGAGACACGCATCGCTGTTTCCAAAAATATAAAAAAGGGTTAGAAACGACATCTCAATTGTCAATAAGAATTAATGAAAAGTACACCAACAAACAGAAGCATCATAATTATCTTGATGGGAACTAAACCAGGATACCCGAGAAAAAAAGCATTTCTTCATTTAACCAGTGATAGTACTACCACCATATGGACAGTGACCGCACAACCACCATGTACTTTTTGTCGAAACAACATGTATACCTCCACCGAGGCATAAATCAGGACAACTTTTTGAGTGGCATTTCCTCTATAATAGTACTAGTAGGTGATGTTGGACCAGCCGACGAACCCTAGCTACTATGCATAGGGAGCTGGGGAGTAGTCGCATAGAAGAAAACCCGCACGCAGCGACCTGGGGAGCTGGACCAGTACAGGAAGTTATACCTCAGGTGGGCGAGATGTCGTTTAGGCGGGCGGGCGGGATCTGCCCACACGATGGAAGCGAATAAGGGCATGGAGGATCTTCGTCCGCGCCAGCGCCGGCTCCGAGAGGATGGTGCCCATCGACTTCCTCCGTTGCCGACGGCGACAACGTCAACACTGCACCTCCTCACCTCCCGCAGCGAACGAGATTCGGCCGGATATGTGACCACCGGTGAGGAGAGAGATAGAGTGGACACTGTCATCTTGTTTTGATATGGAGAGGGTGAGAGAGCGAAACGCGAGAAACTCTATCAAACAAAAGGCTATAATGGAGTAAAAAATCTCTCCATAGCAGTGGTTTTAAATAGAATACGCGCGTTCCCGGAAAAAAGAAACGACAACTGGCGGTCAATTTTTTAAGGGTCTGTCTAGGACACATCTAGATGTGACATAGTTATGTCACATATAAGTTGATGTCCACTCTGTTTGTGGTCTTTTCCTAGTTTTTTTTTTCTTGTTGCTACATTATATACTTGTGGGAGCTTAGATGTGATATCCTTAAATAACATCTAGATGTGAATTGGACAAACTGATTTTCTAACATACCAAGAAAGAAAACTCGATCAAAAACACGCCCCCGCTTCCAGGTCGCGAGAGTCATCGCACACACACACATAGACATAGACATGCATTTCCATGTTTACGTAAAATTCCATTTCCATCTCCATCTCCAATCATATTTGTCCAACTGTCACATTATTTACATTGTTAATTACGTACGCAGCAATATTAGAGTACATGATCTCTTGTTTGCGCACGTCCGGACCACTGCCACGGCCTGTCCTGACCAACCCGAACCCTCTTCATCACCCGCGCGTGCTTCCTACCCGAAACAGTCAGTGCCGCATTCATGCCCGGCCAGAGCGGACGCGACCTCTCACTGGCGCCAGCATTGAAGCGGCGCGCCGGTCGAGAGAGCGTCGCCCATGCAGCTTCCGGTTACACGCGGCTGCTCCGCGTTCAAAGGTCGCAATAGCCGGCTACAACATGCGCGATCTCTTCCAGTAGTAAGTTCTTGGGAGTCTGTGCTACAGCTAGCTGTCCTCCCCCAACTCGTCAATCTCTTCCAGTAGTGCTAGTACTCCATGGCGCGATCCATCGACAAGCAGGCGGGAAAGTTATGGTATACTACTCGGTTTGCGGTGAGTGGCATACCGAGCGACCGTGTGGGGTCGAGCCGGGGAGGAGGGTGAGACACGAACATGAGAGACGTGATTTAAATGTTGGTTTTTCTCGATGGCGCGATCCAACGAAATGAAACATTGGTTTCTCTCCGTTTCCATTTTTTCTCTGGAAAAACGGAAACTTTTCCACTCCATTTTCATTCCTATTCCAAGGTTGTCCCGTTACAACATTCCATCAAATACAAAGGAAAACTAACACGCATGCTAATGCATCTCAATGATTCATATATCATAGCCAATATTTACTTCACAACTAAAGAAAAAAGTTGTGAGAGCGTGTACGATAGAAAAACTACTGATGGGGTCACTACGACTTAAACCCTAAACCCTAAACATGATTTAATTTCCTGGCCAGGTAGAACCTGTCGAAGGAAAGACGGCTGGCACCCTCAGATCATACGATGCTTTTGTGCAGTTCCACTAAAATCGACCTGAGCATCCCTGATGGCAAAGATATTGAAGAAGTGTGATTAGAATAATAGTACTGGCACTAGTTCATGAGACATAAACTCATCACAAGTAGAAGCCGGTAGAAGTAGAGAAAGATCGACATGGAGATGGAGCTACGACAGTGGAGCAAGCCGGCTCCCAAAGGAAGATGGACTACCTGGGACATCGAGCTGTAGCTAGAAGGGCGGTTGGGACGCGGCATCGGCCCATACCGCGGTGACCCCCGATTGGGACGCACCGACTGTGGGTTTTCTCCCTCGCCGATGTCGACCGCATCTACGCAGAACATTGTTCCCTTCCCCCAGCTGCGGGATCAGGCCCGTCATTCTATGCTTGTGAAGAGAGCAACCTAAGCAAGCAGGCTTGTAGCTTAGGCTCCTGCTAGTGTATATATAGTGGTTTTCTTTTTCTCTCCATATCAACCATTTTATATTGCATACGTGTCATTCAAGAGTGAAATGATGGTTGCTTCTTCTGACTAACTTACTGTGTGATTTGACTACTCCTTAGTGGCCCCTACACGTACTCCCCCTACGTGTATGCAACAGTCACACATACACATGGACGCAAAAACACGTGCAACGCCCTAATGCATGCATGTCCGAGCACACGACGGAACAGACACGGTCACGCTCAAGTGCTCAACCTACACATGCATGCACACACATATTCAGTCAGGGTGAGCTAGTGACCGTATGAACACCGGAATATATATATTGAGCACAATGAGCGTATTATGAAGTCCACTGGCTGTATTTTTACAAATATACAGTGACAGACAGTGTATTTATCTCGTTTGAAATTAAGCCATATTAACCGGAGAGGAGGCAGCATGGACTAGCATTACTTTGCTGTGTCCCGTCAACTTGCCGAACGAGGAGAAGGTTGCAGGATGGGAGAAGCTTGCGCGCGCTGGCTCGCGGGACAAGGAGAAACTTTTGACTAATGCAAGCTCTCCCTCGCTCAGGCGGTGGACGTGTGATGTCTACTACGCAACCTTCTTCTTGTAGACGTTGTTGGGCCTCCAAGTGCAGAGGTTTGTAGGACAGTAGCAAATTTCCCTCAAGTGGATGACCTAAGGTTTATCAATCCATGTGAGGCGTAGGATGAAGATGGTCTCTCTCAAGAAACCCTGCAACCAAATAACAAAGAGTCTCTTGTGTCCCCAACACACCCAATACAATGGTAAATTGTATAGGTGCACTAGTTCGGCGAATAGATGGTGATACAAGTGCAATATGGATGGTAGATAAAGGTATTTGTAATCTGAAAATATAAAAACAGCAAGGTAACTAATGGTAAAAGTGAGCACAAACGGTATTCCAATGTGTGGAAATAAGGCCTAGGGTTCATACTTTCGCTAGTGCGAGTTCCCTCAACAATACTAACATAATTGGATCACATAACTATCCCTCAACATGCAACAAAGAGTCACTCCAAAGTCACTAATAGCGGAGAACAAACGAAGAGATTATGGTAGGGTACGAAACCACCTCAAAGTTATTCTTTCCAATCAATCCGTTAGGCTATTCCTATAAGTGTCACAAACAGCCCTAGAGTTCGTACTAGAATAACACCTTAAGACACAAATCAACCAAAACCCTAATTTCACCTAGATACTCCAATGTCACATCAAGTATCCGTGGGTATGATTATAAGATATGCATCACACAATCTCAGATTCATCTATTCAACCAACACATAGGACCTCAAAGAGTGCCCCAAAGTTTCTACCGGAGAATCACGACGAAAACGTGTGCCAACCCCTATGCATAGGTTCATGGGAGGAACCCGCAAGTTGATCACCAAAACATACATCAAGTGAATCACGTGATATCCCATTGTCACCACAGATATCCACGGCAAGACATACATCAAGTGTTCTCAAATCTTTAAAGACTCATTCCGATAAGATTACTTCAAAGGGGAAACTCGATTCATTACAAGAGAGAAGAGGGGGAGGAGAAACATAAGATCCAACTATAATAGCAAAGCCCGCGATACATCAAGATCGTGCTAAATCAAGAACATGGGAGAGAGAGAGATCAAACACATAGCTACTGGTACATACCCTTAGCCCCGAGGGAGAACTACTCCCTCCTTGTCATGGAGAGCACTGGGATGATGAAGATTCCCATCGGAGAAGGATTGCCCCCTCCGGCAGGGTGCCGGAACGAGTCTAGATTGGCTTTCGGTGGCTACGGAGGCTTCTGGCGGCGGAACTCCCGATCTAATCTCCGTTCCGGAAGTTTTAGGATACATGGGTATATATGGGTGAAAGGACTGCGTCGGTGGACCGAAGGGGTGGCCACGAGGTAGGGGGGCGCGCCCCAGGGGGTTGGCGCGCCCCCTACCCTCGTGAGCTCCTCCTTCATCTTCTGACGTAGGGTCCAAGTCTATCCGGTAGGTTTCCTTCCAAAAATAACTTCTCCAGTTGATTTCGTTCCGTTTCGACTCCGTTTGATATTCCTTTTCCTCGAAACACTGAAATAGGCATAAAATAGCAAATCTGGGCTGGGCCTCCGGTTAATAGGTTAGTCCCAAAAATAATATAAAAGTGGAAAATAAAGCCCAATATTGCCCAAAACAGTAGATAATATAGCATGGAGCAATCAAAAATTATAGATACGTTGGAGACGTATCAAGCATCCCCAAGCTTAATTCCTCCTCGTCCTCGAGTAGGTAAATGATAAAAACAGAATTTTTGATGCGGAGTGCTACTTGGCATAATTTCAATGTAATTCTTCTTAATTGTGGCATGAATATTCAGATCCATAAGATTCAAGACAAAAGTTCATATTGACATAAAAATGATAATAGTTCAAGCATACTAACAAAGCAATTATGTCTTCTCAAAATAACATGGCAAAAGAAAGCTATCCCTACAAAATCATATAGTCTGGCTATGCTCTATCTTCACCACACAAAATATTTAAATCATGCACAACCCCGATGACAAGCCAAGAAATTGTTTCATACTTTTGATGTTCTCAAACTTTTTCAATCTTCACGCAATATATGAGCGTGAGCCATGGATATAGCACTATAGGTGGAATAGAATGGTGGTTGTGGAGAAGACAAAAAGGGAGAAGATAGTCTCACATCGACTAGGCGTATCAACGGGCTATGGAGATGCCCATCAATAGATATCAATGTGAGAGAGTAGGGATTGCCATGCAACGAATGCACTAGAGATATAAGTATATGAAAGCTCAACAAAAGAAACTAGTGGGTGTGCATCCAACTTGCTTGCTCACGAAGACCTAGGGCATTTTGAGGAAGCCCATCATTGGAATATACAAGCCAAGTTCTATAATGAAAGATTCCCACTAGTATATGAAAGTGACAACATAGGAGACTCTCTATCATTAAGATCATGGTGCTACTTTGAAGCACAAGTGTGGTAAAAGGATAGTAGCATTGTCCCTTCTCTCTTTTTCTCTCTTTTTTTATTTTTATATTTTTTTATTTGGGCCTTCTCTTTTTGTATGGCCTCTTTTCACTTTTTTTATTTGGGCTTCTTTGGCCTCTTTTATTTATTTATTATCGTCCGGAGTCTCATCCCGACTTGTGAGGGAATCATAGGCTCCATCATCCTTTCCTCACTGGGACAATGCTCTAATAATGATGATCATCACACTTTTGTTTACTAACAACTCATGAATTACAACTCGATACTTAGAACAAGATATGACTCTATATGAATGCCTCTGGCGGTGTACCGGGATATGAAATGACTCAGGAGTGACATGTATGAAAGAATTATGAATGGTGGCTTTGCCACAAATACGATGTCAACTACATGATCATGCTAAGCAATATGACAATGATGGAGTGTGTCATAAACGGAATGGTGGAAAGTTGCATGGCAATATATCTTGGAATGGCTATGGAAATGCCATAATAGGTAGGTATGGTGGCTGTTTTGAGGAAGGTATATGGTGGTTTTATGGTACCGGCGAAAGTTACGCGGTACTAGAGAGGCTAGCAATGGTGGAAGGGTGAGAGTGCGTATAATCCATGGACTCAACATTAGTCATAAAGAACTCACATACTTATTGCAAAAATCTATTAGTTATCGAAACAAAGTACTACGTGCATGCTCCTAGGGGGATAGATTGGTAGGAAAATACCATCACTCGTCCCCGACCGCCACTCATAAGGAAGGCAATCAATAAATAAATCATGCTCCGACTTCATCACATAATGGTTCACCATACGTGCATGCTACGGGAATCACAAACTTCAACACAAGTATTTCTCAAATTCACAACTACTCAACTAGCATGACTCTAATATTACCATCCTCATATCTCAAAACAATCATCAAGTATCAAACTTCTCATAGTATTCAACACACTCATAAGAGAATTTTATTATTCTTGAATACCTAGCATATTAGGATTTTAAGCAAATTACCATGCTATTTAAGACTCTCAAAATAATCTAAGTGAAGCATGAGAGTTCATCTATTTCTTCAAAATAAAACTACCACCGTGCTCTAAAAGATATAAGTGAAGTACTAGAGCAAATGACAAACTACTCCGAAAGATATAAGTGAAGATCAATGAGTAGTCAAATAATTATGCAACTATGTGAAGACTCTCTAACATTTAATAATTTTAGACCTTGATACTTTATTCAAACAGCAATAAAATCAAAATAAAATGAGATTCTAAGAATGGCAAACATCGTGTGAAAAAGCAAAAACTTAGGATCAACCAATACTAACCGATAGTTGTTGAAGAAGAAAGGTGGGATGCCAACCAGCGCATCCCCAAGCTTAGACGCTTGAGACTTCTTGAGATATTATCTTGGGGTGCCTTGGGCATCCCCAAGCTTGAGCTTTTGTGTCTCCTTAATTCCTCTCATATCACGGTCTCCCTAAATCTCAAAAGCTTCATCCACACAAAACTCAACAAGGACTCGTGAGATAAGTTAGTATAAACCATTGCAAAAACCTTATCATACTCTACTGTAGCAAATCACTAAAATTATTATTCAACATTGCATACTAAATGCCTCTGCATATTTAATAGTCCTATCCTCAAATAGAATCATTAAAGAAGCAAACATATGCAAACAATGCAAACATAGCAGCAACCTGCCTAAACAGGACAGTCTGTAAAGAATGCAGCAACATCCATACTTCCCTAGCTCCAAAAATTATGAAAGAAAATTCCCACTGTAGTAAATTTATCAGATCTTAATATGCAGAAGGTTTGAACATTTTATCACATTCTGACTTTTCTAGGAAATTATTGCAACAGCGGTAAACTTTCTGTTTTCAAACAGCAACATGTATACTTCTAAAATAGGCATAGTAAAGGCTATCAATGCCATTTTTATTGAAATAAAAGATGAAAAACATTGTTCTAAATAACAGAAAGCAAATCCTAACAAAATAAATTGACGCTCCGAGCAAAACACATATCATGTGGCGAATAAAAATTTAGCTCCAAGTAAAGTTACCGATGAACAAAGACGAAAGAGGGGATGCCTTCCGGGGCATCCCCAAGCTTAGGCTCTTGTATATCCTTGAATATTACCTTGGGTTGCCTTGGGTATCCCCAAGCTTAGGCTCTTTCCACTCCTTATTCCATATTCCATCGAACCCTTACCCAAAACTTGAAAACTTCACAACACAAAACTTAACAGAAAACTCGTAAGCTCCGTTAGTATAAGAAAATAAATCACCACTTCAAGGTACTGTAATGAACTCATTCTTTATTTATATTGGTGTTAAACCTACTGTATTACAACTTCTCTATGGTTTATAAACTATTTTACTAGCCATAGATTCATCAAAATAAGTAAACAACACATGAAAAACAGAATCTGTCAAAAACAGAACAGTCTGTAGTAATCTGGATCAAACGCATACTTATGGAGCTCATAAAATTCGAAAATAAATTTCTGGACCTCAGGAATTTATCTATTAATCATCTTCAAAAAGAATTAACTAAATAGAACTCTCCAAATAAAAATGGCAGTAATTCTCGTGAGCGCTAAAGTTTCTGTTTTTGACAGCATGATCAACAAGACTTCCCCCATGTTTTCCCAAAGGTTCTACTTGGCACAAACACTAATTAAAAGAATAAAACCACATCTAAACAGAGGCTGGATGAATTATTTATTACTAAACAGGAACAAGAATCAAGGAACAAAAATAAAATTGGGTTGTCTCCCAACAAGCGCTATCGTTTAATGCCCCTAGCTAGGCATGATGATTTCAATGATGCTCACATGAAGGATAAGAATTGTAACATAAAGAGAGCATCATGAAGAATATGACTAGCACATTTAAGTCTAACCCACTTCCTATGCATAGGGATTTTGTGAGCAAACAACTTATGGGAACAAGAATCAACTTGCATAGGAAGGTAAAACAAGCATAACTTCAAAATTTTAAGCACATAGAGAGGAAATTTGATATTATTGCAATTCCTACAAGCATATATTCCTCCCTCATAATAATTTTCAGTAGCATCATGAATGAATTCAAAAATATAACCAGCACATAAAGCATTCTTTTCATGATCTACAAGCATAGAAAATTTACTACTCTCCACATAAGCAAAATTCTTCTCATGAATAATAGTGGGAGCTAACTCAACAAAATCACTATCATGTGATTGAAAATTGAAATCAAGATGACAAGTTTCATGGATATCATTATTCTTTAAAGCATACGTGTCATCACAATAAACATCATAGATAGGAGGCATGCTTTCATCATAATAAATTTGCTCATCAGAACTTGGGGACAAAAAATATCATCTTCATCAAACATAGCTTCCCCAAGCTTGTGGCTTTGCATATCATTAGCATCATGGATATTCAAGGAATTCATACTAACAACATTGCAATCATGCTCATCATTCAAATATTTGGTGCCAAACATTTTATAGATTTCTTCTTCTAGCACTTGAGCACAATTATCCTTTCCATCATACTTATGAAAGATATTAAAAAGGTGAAGCGTATGAGGTAGACTCAATTCCATTTTTTTTGTAATTTTCTTTTATAAACTAAACTAGTGATAAAACAAGAAACTAAAAGACTCGATTGCAAGATCTGAAGATATACCTTCAAGCACTCACCTCCCCGGCAACGGCGCCAGAAAAGAGCTTGATGTCTACTACGCAACCTTCTTCTTGTAGACGTTGTTGGGCCTCCAAGTGCAGAGGTTTTCCCTCAAGTGGATGACCTAAGGTTTATAAATCCGTGGGAGGCGTAGGATGAAGATGGTCTCTCTGAAGCAACCCTGCAACCAAATAACAAAGAGTCCCTTGTGTCCCCAACACACCCAATACAATGGTAAATTGTATAGGTGCACTAGTTCGGCGAAGAGATGGTGATACAAGTGCAATATGGATGGTAGATAAAGGTATTTGTAATCTGAAAATATAAAAACAGCAAGGTAACTAATGGTAAAAGTGAGCACAAACGGTATTGCAATGTGTGGAAATAAGGCCTAGGGTTCATACTTTCGCTAGTGCAAGTTCCCTCAACAATACTAACATAATTGGATCACATAACTATCCCTCAACATGCAACAAAGAGTCACTCCAAAGTCACTAATAGCGGAGAACAAATGAAGAGATTATGGTAGGGTACAAAACCACCTCAAAGTTATTCTTTCCAATCAATTCGTTGGGCTATTCCTATAAGTGTCACAAACATCCCTAGAGTTCGTACTAGAATAACAACTTAAGACACAAATCAACCAAAACCCTAATGTCACCTGGATACTCCAATGTCACCTCAAGTATCCGTGGGTATGATTATACGATATGCATCACACAATCTCAGATTCATCTATTCAACCAACACATAGGACCTCAAAGAGTGCCCCAAAGTTTCTACCGGAGAATCACGACGAAAACATGTGCCAACCCCTATGCATAGGTTCATGGGCGGAACCCGCAAGTTGATCACCAAAACATACATCAAGTGAATCACGTGATATCCCATTGTCACCACAGATATCCATGGCAGGACATACATCAAGTGTTCTCAAATCTTTAAAGACTCAATCCGATAAGATTACTTCAAAGTGGAAACTCTATTCATTACAAGAGAGAAGAGGGGGAGGAGAAACATAAGATCCAACTATAATAGCAAAGCTCGCGATACATCAAGATCGTGCTAAATCAAGAACACGAGAGAGAGAGATCAAACACATAGCTAATGGTACATACCCTCAGCCCCGAGGGAGAACTACTCCCTCCTCGTCATGGAGAGCACCGGGGTGATGAAGATGGCCACCGGAGAAGGATTGCCCCCTCCGGCAGGGTGCCGGAACGGGTCTAGATTGGCTTTCGGTGGCTACGGAGGCTTCTGGCGGTGGAACTCCCGATCTAATCTCCGTTCCGGAAGTTTTAGGATACGTGGGTATATATGGGTGAAAGGAGTACGTCGGTGGACCGAAGGGGTGGCCACGAGGCAGGGGGCACGCCCCCTACCCTCGTGAGCTCCTCCATCTTCTGACATAGGGTCCAAGTCTATCCGGTAGGCTTTCTTCCAAAAATAACTTCTCCAGTTGATTTCGTTCCATTTCGACTCCGTTTGATATTCCTTTTCCTCGAAACACTGAAATAGGCATAAAACAACAAATCTGGGCTGGGCCTCCGGTTAATAGGTTAGTCCCAAAAATAATATAAAAGTGGAATATAAAGCCCAATATTGCCCAAAACTGTAGATAATATAGCATGGAGAAATCAAAAATTATAGATACGTTGGAGACGTATCAACGTGCAACAATTAATTCGGTGTCAGATTGCCAGAAGCATACACTATACTACTAGTGCTATTATTGTTCGACTTCCCGAACATCCAAGCGCAAAGTTTACTAGTACTACTACTATAGTCCATAAAGGTACGTACTATACTAGTACTAGGAACCGGACAGAGGAGCGTCTGCACTCTTATTATAATTTTAAAATGTGATAAAGCAATCTTCAACACATTTGGTTCTCTTCGAGGGTTCTCGCATGTGATAATGGAAGTTGATTGCATGGAAAACTCGCCACAATTCTCGCTTAATTCTGGCTCATATCATGTTACAAATAGTAGCGCTCAGTAATATTTCCTCATTTTTTGTTACTCAGCATGTAAACAGGTCAGCAAACCTTGCGGCGCATCTTCGTGCGAACCGTGCTTCCTTCACTTTGAATGTGGCCGAGAGCTGGCTTGATGAAACACCTCGCTTCCTACTTCTTTTTTTGCGGGGTACCTCGGTTCCTAGTGACCAGTGTCTTGGCTGATCGTCCTAAGAATGCTTATATATGAATAAAGCTCTCTCATTTACCCACAAAAAAGATTACGTCATATTAACCGGAAAGGAGGGAGTATGGACTAGCACTACTTTTTGGTGTATCCTGTCAACTCGCAGAACGAGGAGAAGCTTGCAGGACAAGGTGAAGCTCGCTTATGCCTTTTGACTGATGCAACCTACCCTCGGTGGACATGCATCAGTCCATTCGGTGTCAGATTGTCAGAGGAATGCACTATAGTACCCAACATGCGGAGTACCATCATTGTTCGACTTCACGAAGGGGCGAAGAGCCAAGCGCAGTAGTACGCGTACTTGGTTTTGCACCTTCATACTACTCCACCCTCCGTCCCAGTTTACAGGGCGCGCTTCATTATGATGCATTTCTCTCAATGCATTTCCACCACCAGAGAGACTTTAGACGCGTTTGGTTTAATGCTCAATTAATTAGGGTGTGGTAACCGCAATCAAGTCCACAATTTTCTCTCCATGTACTGTACTACTACGGAGTGCATGCATGTGTGTACCCGGGGTGGAAGCACTAGATGCATGTGTGTACGCATTATTCCCTCTAGTAATAGACGCCGTGCTATAACTACCAATGCTATTTTCAGGCCGATCACTAGTCGCCTTGGTCCCACAGATTTTTTTTTGTTTTTTCTGAAGCGCGTTGTATAAACAGTGACGGATGGAGTAGTATGAGCGGATTCAAAGAAGAGCGTATTGATGGTTGCTTCTTCAGAGAAACTTAAAGTGGGAAAGGTTGGGCTTATGATTTGACTGCTCATTACTCACTATTAATGCGGCGCAACGACAGGGCTGAGTCTCCCATGCGGTTGTGCACTACCCCCTCGGTTCTTAAATATACTCCGGAGTATTTGTCTTTCTAGAGATTTCAATGAGTGACTACTCAAATATTTGTCTTTTTAGAGATTTCAAATGGACTGGCACATACGGATGTATATAGAAATATTTTAGAGTGTAGATTCACTCATTTTGCTCCGTATGTAGTCACTTGTTGAAATCTCTAGGTTAAGATGAATAGAATATTTAGGAACGGAGGGAGTACACATATGAAGCAAAATGAGTGAATCTACACTCTAAAATATGCATGTTTGAAATTTGTAAAAAGACAAATATTTAGGAACGAAGGAGTATAATTTTGTGCATGGCACATGGACTCGGATGATGAAGAGGCTTCTGGCAATGCTATCAAGCTTCCATCATTTGTTTACATAATTGACGTACTATACAAATGATTTTCCAACGACATGAAATTGTATAATGGTGTGAGCTTTCAGCTTTTGTTTCGCGTGTCTTGCCATCGATGCTCTTTCGGAAACAATAAAAAACTAACTTCCTTGCTAATGCATGTCAATTATTAGCAGATCAGAGCTAATAATTACATCACAACTGAAGACAAAGTTGTGAGAAGGTGTTAAATTAAAATTGATCCATGCTTTCATTGGCAGCAACGTCCCCCCAGCTCTGTCTAAATCAACAAGGCATGTTGGGAAAAAGTAGCTGTCTGGAGCATGCAACATTCCGATCATTTTGTGCAGTTCCACTAAAATAGAGTTGAGCGTCCCTGTTCCAAAGATATCAAGTGTGATTACGATAATAGTGGACTGTTGATGAAACAATAAACACATAAATAGAAGCCGGTCACCTTTGCGGTCTCTCTTAAGACTAACTAGTTGGAGAAGATTAGGCTCGGAGTTGGATGAGGAGGATAGAGAAAAACCAATCTCCCTTTGTGCAGTCGCACTGAAATGTAGATATGTTGCCCGTGTGACATTTTAGTACAACTGCACAAAACACTCTTAAGAAAAAAGTGATTTGTGCAGTTCACCAAAAGGTCGCAATAGCAACGAGGTGAAATGGATAGCCCTATTTGCAAAAAAGAGGTAGAAAGGAAACAATAACTGGCCAATAACAGTTGATGACACATGCGACGACAAAAAAGAAGCATATTCCTTGTCCTAAGGGAAGATAACAACACGGTTGTGTGTGTCTAAAACGGTGTGAGGACGAGAATGCAATATGGAAAGTACGTCGGACGAGCTACGTTTTGGGCAAAGAACTATGGAAGATCCACATGCAGCGACGTGGGAAAACGGGCAGTGGAGCAAGGCCGGAGGGGATACCTGGAGGTCGTCGGGATGTAACTAGGTGAGCGGCGGCGGGCGGAATCTACGAGCAGGTGGCGTAGGCCCTGCCGCGCCGGAGCTTGGTCAGGGAGAACAACGTGTACCGCAGATCGGGACGTGCTGCCTCGGCGCCGTCGAACGGAGAAATGATGCACTTCCTCCCTTTCCCCCAGTGGATGGGATGCGGCCGGATCAGTGACCAACGGTGAGAGAGAGAGAGGCCACCACACTCCCTTTCCCCCGGCGGACGGGATGCGGCCGGATCAATGACCAACGGTGAGAGAGAGAGGCCATCGCACTCCCTTTCCCTCGGTGGACGGGATGTGGATGGATCAGTGACCAATGGTGAGAGAGAGAGGCCACCGGAGCCTTGTGTGAGATACTCTGAAGAGCGGACTATCTTTTCCTCCATAAAAATTGTTTTATATTCTGTGTATGTGCCATTGAGCGCTATAACTTTATTTAAAAATAACGCAGCAACGCGTCAAATCAAACTTTGTTTCGTGCACGCGTGGTACACGACCTCCCTAGCTAAATAATCGCTATAGGCGTTCAAATTAGCATGCGGGCTGCCATTTCGTAAAGAAATGAGACCCACCATGTACCCGCGCAGGTGTGGCTGGGCACGAAGCGTGAGTACGTGCACGGTGCACCTATTATCTTCTTGTATACATACACCACCTACGTGGGGTTGTGTGAGAGAGATACAAACCTAGAGAGATATAGTGTGTGGGTTCTTGAGAGTTTTTGTGTGTGGGGGGGGTCAATCAAAATATTTAACATATGCAATGTGTGTGAAATAGAGTCCTAGATATAACCTATATATAGAGGGGGCGATCCACGAGAAGAGAGTGGAGGTATCATCGGCTTGAGGTGTCCATAGTATCGAAGAGAGGGATGATGTGTGTGTGCGTGATCGATAAAGAGTGCCATCGAATTTGTGTGTGCCCACGTCTATAGAGTGGCTAGCCTACTGGAACGTGAGATGGGACATGTGCAGTTGTCTCTGTGGCATGGATACCTACCTGCAGCGCTCGACTATCGGTGTGTGGTGGGGGAAGAGGGAGGCCCAATTAACTATACAGGTACAACGGCTGGTATATGTGCGGAGGAGGAGAGAGGCCTACCTCATGTATTAAGGAGATCGCTCTGCCTCGTGTATTAAGGGAGATCATTCAGCATCCATGCATATGTCCTAGAGATGAATAAGGTTGGGAGAGAGACAGAGCTAGAGTGTTGGAGGGGGTGGTAGTGGAGTTGCTTCTAACAAATGGTGGGATAGGCTTGCTAGACAAACGGAGGGCACGCCCGCAATATCAGTAAGAGAGGAGATGGCTGCTTGTTGTCTGTGCATGTGCGTGTGAGAGACGGGTCAGGAGGCATGCACGAATGATGAGGGGGGGACGATGTGGCTGTGGTAAGCAGACGTAACTACATAGGAAGATCAATCGCCCTTTGTAATAGAAAGGAGAGACATAACTTGTGAGGTACGTCGATCGATGGGGGGTAGTTAAAGTCGATCTAGGTATATGTTGGGCGATCAATCAGTATACATGCATGTGTGTGTTAGAAGCAAATGAGGCACGAGGAGAAGGATAGAGAGAGAGGGATGCATGTAGGAGGTGGTACGAGAGGCATACTATATCGAGGGGGAGGAGTGTGCGAGTACGAGAACGATGAAAAGAGTGGTGGGAGTGAGGCATGGACGGTGACAAGAGAAGAGGGGAAGCTTGTGTTTGTGCTAGGAACACCTGGCTAGAGAGGCATATCGATCTATGTGTGTCGTAAAGAAGGAGCTGGGGGGCCTACACACACCGTGGGTGAACGACCTAAAGTGAAAAGACGAATTTGAGCGATGGAGCTAGAGAATGCTGAGGGAGGGTGAGAGGGATGCGGGCATGTGCATGCACAAGAGAAAGTTAGCGCTAGCTACAAAGATAAGAGGGTTATGTGGGTGTAAAAGATGAATAGAGATCATATATACTTCATTATAAAAAGCAAATTCGGATATTTGAAGAATTTATCATAGTGTTTCAAACCGACGGATGTGTGAATATATATAACGGTGATACACATGGTGTGGTTATGAACACGGTATACTACATTTAATATATTTTATCTCTACTCTTATAAAAAATGGAGTTGTTGATGATGGTTGCCATCCTGCATTATAGGCCGTCTGATTTATATTTGGCGGATAGCAAGGAAACTATGATGGTTGAAGTTGGCAACAATCATGATTGTAGATTCTTATTGAAATAGAGAATCGAATTCAAATTTAGTTCGAATTGCAGCGGTAGTATAGACATTTGGAATGCACTAAAATGTTGGTATGAGTAGGTTACATGCATTATACAGCAAGCGAAAAAATTTAATCGGACATAACATGGATTCATAGTCCCTCCTTCCATCTATATAAGGCGTAATGAGATTTTTAAGACCGCCTTTGACTATTGACAAGATTAATAGTACATGACATGCACAATGTGAAAATTATATCATTGAAAGAACCTTTCACAGACGAATTTAACGGTGTGCTTTGTGTAAGTTGCATGTCATATATCATTGCTCTAATATTTGGTCAAAGTTAGCATCAAAAAACGCATTAGGCCCTATATAGATGGAAGGAGGGAGTAGCTTTGAATAGCATTTGTATAGTAAAACGGGGCAAGACTCTCTCTTTGTGTGGTGTGAATAGTTTTATTTTATTTTTGTTTTCTTTTTGGTTGAGGGAAGTGTGAATTGATTTGGTACGTACAAGTACAATATTAATACACGTTAGGCTTGTCCCTCAAATTCAACCCGCGTCTTGTTATATCCCGAAAATTCAGATATCGTGCTCCCAAAACTGGTGCCTTCACAACCCGCGCCTTGCTATCCCGAAATTACAACGCGCGCGAAAACTCCCTCCAGCTGCCAAATCCCGACACGTGAAATCCCCCTTCTAACCCTGAGCCGAAAGGGCCGCTAGTTCAAATCGGTGGGGGGTACTTTTGTAACACACCCTACATTTTGGACAAGCGTGTTCCTAAGTCATGCTTCACCCCCTCCCATCGCCCCCTTTTCGCCATTCGAAGTCCCAGGCCACCATAACCTCTCCGATCCAGCCGTGAAACCCCACCCTCCTCCGTCCGCCACGTCACCGCTGCCCAACCAGAGCCTCTTCCCCGATGACGTCGTCCACCGCAATAGCTCGACGTCCCTCGTCCACCTCCCCGGATGAGGGTCCGTCGTCCATCTCGCCGTCCTACCGGTTCAGCCGCACCGTCCTCCACCTCCAAGGAGCTGCTCCAATGATCGCCTCATCTATCGCGGCTGCTCCATCCCCACAGCGCCGCCTTAACCTGCTCCACCGGAACCGCGGCATCCTCACCAACTCCTCGGACGAAGCCGAGGCCTACTCGGCGCCATCAAAGAGGTTGTACACTCATCGCATCGCACCTTCTCCTTAACTCGACCTCCCGGCGTCGACCGTGCTCCATCCCGCACCCCCATGGAGCGGCTACCTTGAAGCCGGCGCCACGGGTGACATCTCCACGGCGGCTCTCCCCCAGTGCGAGGCCCCTTCGGGGACAGCGTCCATACCAGCCGGATCTGCTACTGCTGCTCCGGCTCTCGCTCGATCGCTCGCTCACCCAGCTACTGCTGCTGCTGCTCTCCCCCTTGCTCGTGTTGTTGCTCTGCTCCGATTAAGCCACACTTCAGTCGACTGAATCGACTTTTGGGTCAGTCAATTTTCAGGGGTTGGGGGGGGCTCGCTGGAGTTAAGGAAGAACCACCCACAGCGGGGACGGGGGCTCGCCGGGAGGTACCCCACTATCTATCTTAGGGTTCAGGGTGGGGGGCTAGAGGGCTGGCCGGGGCGGCGATGGTGAGTTCTTTCGGGGCGGCGAGGCGGTGCTGGGGCCGGCGGTTCGGCCGGTGGTGGCTGGCGGCTCAGGGGGGTGCAGGTTGAAGATGAACTACAGGCCCTCCCTAAACTACATGTCAAGTGCCTCTCTGCTACCATTGTGTTCAGTTTCGATAATAGCAATCAGATTCCAGAGTAAATTTGAGTTTCGACAGTTAAGTTCAGAGTCAACAGTTTTTACCTCATCTGTTGTAGTCAGGTGGTTTTTGGTGATGTTAATTTTACATCATCTATTGGAGATGCTATTAGAATCCCACTTGAGATTGATGATGTTTGTCTTGTGCTGCTTCAGCCTTGACGTCTTACGGCTCACCGGAGCTGCTCCAACGACAGAACGATCCATCACAACAGAGCAGTGCCCTGGACGTCGTCTACAGATTCCTCAGATCTTCCTCCACACCTCCGACAGCCACCTCTGCCTCAACTGCTTCAGCGACCAACCCAATGATGCTGAGGTCGACACGGCTATGGCAAAGAGGTTGTATACTTGTTGCATCACTTATTACTATACATTCTCGTCGATCCATTAGGTCTATTTTGGTTCAACAGAAAAACATCGATCCACTGGTTGTTACCATCACTCTAAATTTCTGCATGCTCTCCTTACATAATCTCACCATATTTTTTCGTATGCATGTCAGATATTGTACACAGTCATGCTGAACATGTAGAGAAAAAGAGAAGAGTTTTGCGTGGCAATACAATGTCATGCAGACATCGCTCCATGGTGGGTTCAATGGCAAACCCTCCCCACCCCTCTCCAGATTGTAATCCAGAGGAAGATATCTTTTCTGAGGCGGATTCGGACGCCGCTGACCACTCCTATTTACCCCCCAAGGTGTTTGCTCTACCTTGGCATGATGATGTTAGTCATATCATGCATATGTTGCCTTGCAGTGCCTACTTTTGACATCATATATGTCATCTGCTTAGTTTAGACATGTTCTGTAATGCCACCTGTTTAGTTTCTATATCATATATGGGAATTATGCAGTCTCATGTCTTTTAGCCAGCCATAATATATGTGAAATGTGCAATGCCATCCTGTTTAACCAGGCATCATATATTTGAATGATATCTTGCCCATCCTTTTCTACATTACATTTCCATTTGTCGACATTGTTTGTACATTAAACTACTCTTCCTGTGAATCAGCCATTTGGGTGGGAGATGGAAAAATCTGGAGTGAAAACAAGGCCTTCAGAGCAAACAGTGCTACCTGTCGAAGCAGATCTCTTGTTGGGTCCCGATAGCTCCTCAGAGATGGATTCAGAGACAGATAACCAGTCCTATTCCCCCACTGAGGTGTATGCTCTAACTTGGCACGGTTATACTGCTCATATCATGCATACGGTGTCTTGCATTGCATAGTTTAGATATCATATACACAATATTCAACACCATGTTCTTAGTTCAGACATCATATCGAATGCCCTCTGTTTAGCATAAAAATCACATATGTGAATTAAATGATGAGATCCTGATTACTTAGATAACATGTAGGTGAATTATGTCATGCGATCCTGTTTAGTTATTCATCTTATCTTTGAATTATGTTATGCTATGCTATCCAGTTTAGATAGACATCATATATGTGAAATTATGTCATGCTATCCATTTTAGTTAAACAATATACATGTCAACTATTTCATGCCCTCTTTTTTCCACACTATCTATTGCATCTATCTCTCATACAATGTCTGTACATTCAACTATGTTTCCTGTTTATCAGCCATTTGAATTGGAGCGGGTGATGCCAGTATCTAGCGGACTAAAAACACGGTCTTCAAATAAAACAGTGCTACCTCTTGGTGGAGATAGCACCCCGGTTGTACATGCACAAGAACCAGCCCTACCACACATAACCCAAACTCTCACAGATTGTACCCCTACTATGATGGACAGAGAACCAGCTTCACCCAATCTAACCCCAACCCCAGCCGATAGTAACACAGTTCCTGTTGGAACAACACCATCTCCACCACAGAGCTCCCAAATAAGAGAAGTTAGTAAGGAAGCTCCAGTGCCCAAAGGGCTAGTACTATCACGGTGAACCCCAACTCCACCAGTTAGTATGCCTATTCCTGTGGAGGAAGCACAACCAGCTAGTCGTAGTTTAGCATCTATCGCATTTGATGTTGTTAAATCGTATGTGCGTATCTTCCCATCTTGGAAATATTATAGTGAAGATGAAGGAAAATGCCAGTTGCAGGTGTTTGTCCAGGAGTTATGTGTAAGTAATGTTATTCATGGCAATTGCTTTGCTTCGTCCCATACATCCTACCTCCATGATGGTTATAATATAGCAAATTTTCCCATTTTTCTCCATAGAGAAGGACCGATTTGGAAACTCAGGATGAGGTAACCTGTGCTAATACCTCTGCTATCTTCAAGAATGCTTGGTGGCAGTATCGGAATTACCTGAAGAAAACGTACTTCACCGGCAAGGAAACTCATCAAATTCCCTTACGTTCTCCTGAGACACATTTACTGGATGATGACTAGGAATGCCTTGTTCTGTACTGGTCCCGAACCAAGAATGTGGTAAGGTCTATGAGCTCATTTTCTATTTTTAAGTATTATATTCTTGCGTCTTACTATACTTTGTTCATGTAGAACAAGTGCCTAAACCTGAAGAACAATTGTTCTAATTTAAGATTCCATTGCTACCATAGGACATAGATATATGTTTGTTGGATGCTTTTATTATGTACTAGTACTTGGCAATAGAAGACTTGGTAGTTTAATCATGTCCACCTTACTAATGAACTGGTTCACCGAAATGAGTTTCATATACTAGTACATGCTAAACTTGTTATGTGTCTGCTTGTTTCTTCTTTTAGAATGCTGACAGAATATTGGGGAAGAGTGCCTTATTAAGCAACGGTAAAGGAAGTAACGCAGATAAGGTTCAGGATAGTGACACATCCTATCTTGGTTTAGTGTTGGAGTTACTGGCCACTACCGCTTGCACAAGCTATTCAAACTCACTGTCTGAATCAGTTCGGTTTCTTGAGTCTCAACTACAAGCTGAAAGACATCGATCAGTTGTGCTGTGACAAGAAGCGGAAGGACTGCGGAAGTCCCTGGAGCATTCATATGCATACTTTCTGGTGCAACAGCAAGCGTTGCAGGATTTTAGCACCAAACAGGACAAAGCTAATCAGCTTGCTAAGCTTATTGCCAGCATGGTGGATACCCAGGATAACGTTTCTTGAGCTCTTCTGAAGTTGTTTCAGTTATGCTCTTGTTTTGCTGCCGCATTTATTTGCACTGGTGGCTAATTTTCACGGCCACTGTATATGATATGCTGCTTTGTTCCCTATATTTGCATTGGTGGCGAACTTTGATGCCCAATGGATGTAATATGTGTAATAGCCGTGATAGCCTAGCGTTAGTTGCTTGCTTATTTATTTCCTTGTTGTCTTGTTTATTTGTTTGCTTGTAGTCATTGGAGTTATTTTTTCGCGGTTAACTAGTGGCTGCAATAACCTATTTTTTAAAACTAGGCCACAATAACCATGGGCTAATATTTACTGTAGTGACACTGGGCCTCCTACGGGCCGTAGAAATAGTGGGCCTTCTACGGGCTGTAGAAACAGTAGGCCTTCTACGGGCCGTAGAAACAATGGGCCTTTTACGGGTCGTATCATCAATGGGCCTTATACGGGCCGTATGATCGATTGGCCAAACATGGGCCAATAACATGCCACATTATGGCCGTAAACGGGCCGTTAATGGGTATAAAGTGATACACTGTTCATTGCGAGCCAGTTTCACCACGGGCCGTTAATGGGTGTAAAGTGATACACTATTCATTACGTGTCAATTTCACCACGGGCCGTTAATAGGCCAAGAGTTACATAGGGCCTCATATGGGCCGAAAGACGTCATGGGCCATACATGGGCCAGAAGTGAAAACGGGCTGGAATCATATTGGATGGCCCAGATGACGCTACTGGGCCTAATTCGGATAGGGCGTAACGGGCCTTGGGTTAGCGGGCTATAAATGGGCTATATGCGAACAAGCCGTTAACAAGCTTTTGATGGGCCGGCCCGCCACCTTTTGACCAAGTCAAACGGGCTGGCCTTTTCACAGGAATGGGCCTCTGTTGGGCCGTGCCATGTATCGACGTATCATAGGCGCCTATCTGACCCACTGACGAGCTGACACGTGTTTCGTCCGGCCAATAAGGATTTTACACGTGGAAATTTCCGATTGGTCGGGGCTGTTAACGGGTTATCGGATCCAAAACCTGACCCGATAGCTTAACGGCGTTCCGTTACGGTGGATGCCACGTGTCGGTCACCCTTGAAGAAAGCACTTCTGTGACGCACGATTTATCGTCATGGAAGTGGACACTTCCGTGATGATAATTTTGGTAATGTCATGGAACACATCTACGATAGCACATGTATGACTATCTTGATTCTGTCATAAATTTGTCATGGATGTACATGCATGACAAAAAAGCGACCTACAGTGACAAACACGTATCATCACGGAAGTGTATTTTTTTTGTAGTGCTAGCCCCCTCCGGTGTCTATATAAACTGGAGGGTTAGTCCGTAGAGGCAATCACAATCATAATCATACAGGCTAGACAATTAGGGTTTGGCCATTACAATCTCATGGTAGATCAACTCTTGTAACCCCTATATTCATCAAAGTCAATCAAGCAGGACGTAGGGTATTGTCTCCATCAAGAGGGCCTGAACCTGGGTAAACATCGTATCCCCTGTCTCCTGTTACCTTCGATCCTTAGACGCACAGTTCGGGACCCCCTACCCGAGATTTGTCGGTTTTGACACCGACAAACACCGCATATAGGTAGGTATGGTGGACTCATATGGCAAAACTGGATTTAAGGATTTTGGATGCACAAGTAGTATTTCTACTTAGTACAAATGAAGGCTAGCAAATAGATTAAGAAGCAATCAACCAAGAAACAAAAATTCACATAAATGAGCATTGAGCTTAACTAACACCAAATAATGTACCACAAGTAGGACGTAATTTCATTGCATAATTATTGACTTTCGTGCTTGCATAGGGAATCACAAACCTTAACACCAATATTCTTGCTAAAGCTTAATTACTCACCAACATGACTCACATATCACTATCATCATATCTCAAAACTATTACAAAGAATCAAGTTTATTTTGTCCAATGATCTTCATGAAAGTTTTTATTATATCCTTCTTGGGTATCTATCACTTTGGGACTAATTTCATATATTGCAATTGCTTCTAACAAGCTCAAACAAATTTAAGTGAAGAACATGAGCATAAGTATTTCTTCAAAATTTTCAACTCTCAAAAAAATCTAAGTAAAGCACAAGAGTAAATAACAAACTACTCCAAAAAGATATAAGTGAAGATCAAGTGAGTGGTTAAGTAAATGGGTAGCTATTTGAGGAATCTCTCATTTAAAAAAATCAGATAGAAGTACTTTATTCAAACATAAAACAAAACAAGATAAAATGACATTCCAAGCATAGCACATCTCATGTGAAGAAGCAAAAAACATAGGCTCAACCGATACTAACCGATAATTGTTGATGAAGAAGGTGGGATGCTACTGGGGCATCCCCAAGCTTAGATGCTTGATACTTCTTTAAATATTATCTTGGGATTCCTTGGGCATCCCCAAGATTGAGATTTTGTGTCTCCTTAATTCCTTTTATATCACGGTTTTGCTAAATCTTAAAACTTCATCCACACAAAACTCAACAAGAACTCGTGAGATAAGTTAGTATAAATCAATGCAATAACCTTATCATTCTCTACTGTAGCAAACCACAAAAATTATTATTTTAGATTGCATACTAAATGCCTCTGCATATTTAATAGTCCTATCCTCAAATAGAATCATTAAACAAGCAAACATATGCAAACAATGCAAACACAACAGCAATCTGTCTAAACAGGACAGTTTGTAAAGAATGCAAGAACATTCATACTTCTTTAACCCCAAAAATTCTGAAAATTTACCAAACTGTAGACAATTTTGTTGGGGAACGTAGTAATTTCAAAATTTTCCTACGCACACGCAAGATCATAGTGATGCATAGCAACGAGAGGGGAGAGTATGATCTACGTACCCTTGTAGATCGCAATGGAAGCGTTGACACAACGTAGAGGAAGTAGTCGTACGTCTTCTTCCCGATCCGACCAATCCAAGCACCGTTACTCCGGCACCTCCGAGTTCTTAGCACACGTACAGCTCGATGACGCTCCCCGGGCTCCGATCCAGCAAAGCTTCGGGGATGAGTTCCGTCAGCACAACGGCGTGGTGACGATGATGATGTTCTACCGACGCAGGGCTTCGCCCAAGCACTACAACGATATGAGCGAGGTGGAATATGGTGGCAGGGGGCACCGCACACGGCTAAGGAACGATCACGAGGATCAACTTGTGTGTTCTAGGGTGCCCCCCTACCTCCGTATATAAAGGATCCAAGGGGGGTGGTGCGCCGGCCTAGAGGAGGGCGCAGGAGGAGTCCTACTCCTACCGGGAGTAGGACTCCCCTCCCCGTTCCTTGTCCAACTAGGAGAGGTGGGGGGAGAATAGAAAAAGGGGGGGCGCCGCCCCTCCCTCCTTGTCCAATTCGGACTAGGGGGAGAGGGGGCGCGCGGCCTGCCCTGGCAGCCCCTTCCTCTTCTCCACATTAGGCCCATAAGGCCCATTAACCCCCGGGGGGTTCCGGTAACCCCTCCGGTACTCCGGTTTTATCCGAAACTTCTCCGGAACCCTTCCGGTGTCCGAATATAGTCATCCAATATATCAATCTTTATGTCTCGACCATTCCGAGACTCCTTGTCATGTCCGTGATCACATCCGGGACTCCGAACTAACTTCGGTACATCAAAATGCATAAACTTATAATAACTGTCATCGTAACTTTAAGCGTGCGGACCCTACGGTTCGAGAACAATGTAGACATGACCGAAGACACGTCTCCGGTCAATAACCAATAGCGGGACCTGGATGCCCATATTGGCTCCTACATATTCTACGAAGATCTTTATCGGTCAGACCGCATAACAACATACGTTGTTCCTTTTGTCATCGGTATGTTACTTGCCCGAGATTCGATCGTCGGTATCCAATACCTAGTTCAATCTCGTTACCGGCAAGTCTCTTTTACTCGTTCCGTAATACATCATCTCACAACTAACATATTAGTTGTAATGCTTGCAAGGCTTATGTGATGTGTCATTACCGAGAGGGCCCAGAGATACCTCTCCGACAATCGGAGTGACAAATCCTAATCTCGAAATACGCCAACCCAACATCTACCTTTGGAGACACCTGTAATGCTCCTTTATAATCACCCAGTTACGTTGTGACGTTTGGTAGCACCCAAAGTGTTCCTCCGGCAAACGGGAGTTGCATAATCTCATAGTCATAGGAACATGTATAAGTCATGAAGAAAGCAATAGCAACATACTAAACGATCGGGTGCTAAGCTAATGGAATGGGTCATGTCAATCAGATCATTTCAACTAATGATGTGACCTCGTTAATCAAATAACAACTCTTTGTTCATGGTTAGGAAACATAACCATCTTTGATTAACGAGCTAGTCAAGTAGAGGCATACTAGTGACACTCTGTTTGTCTATGTATTCACACATGTATTATGTTTCCGGTTAATACAATTCTAGCATGAATAATAAACATTTATCATGATATAAGGAAATAAATAATAACTTTATTATTTCCTCTAGGGCTTATTTCCTTCAGTCTCCCACTTGCACTAGAGTCAATAATCTAGATTACACAGTAATGATTCTAACACCCATGGAGTCTTGGTGCTGATCATGTTTTGCTCGTGGAAGAGGCTTAGTCAACGGGTCTGCTACATTCAGATCCGTATGTATTTTGCGAATTTCTATGTCAACAATGCTCTGCACGGAGCTACTCTAGCTTATTGCTCCCACTTTCAATATGTATCTAGATCGAGACTTAGAGTCATCCAGATCTATGTCAAAACTTGCATCGACGTAACCTTTTATGACGAACCTTTTTGTCACCTCCATAATTGAGAAATATTTCCTTATTCCACTAAGGATAATTTTGACCGTTGTCCAGTGATCTAATCTTAGATCACTATTGTACTCCCTTGCTTAACATAGTGTAGGGTATACAATAGATCTGGTACACATCATGGCATACTTTATAGAACCTATGGCTGAGGCATAGGGAATGACTTTCATTCTATTTCTATCTTCTGCCGTGGTCGGGCTTTGAGTCTTACTCAATTTCACACCTTGCAACACAGGCAAGAACTCTTTCTTTGACTGTTCCATTTTGAACTACTTCAAAATCTTATCAAGGTATGTACTCATTGAAAAACTTATCAAGCGTCTTGATCTATCTCTATAGATCTTGATGCTCAATATGTAAGCAGCTTTACCGAGGTCTTTCTTTAAAAAACTCCTTTCAAATATTCCTTTATGCTTTCCAGAAAATTATACATTATTTCCGATCAACAATATGTTGTTCACATATACTTATCAGAAATGTTGTAGTGCTCCCACTCACTTTGTTGTAAATACAGGCTTCACCGCAAGTCTGTATAAAACTATATGCTTTGATCAACTTATCAAAGCGCATATTCCAACTCCGAGATTCTTGCACCAGTCCATAGATGGATCGCTGGAGCTTGCATATTTAGTTAACACCTTTAGGATCGACAAAACCTTCTAGTTGCATCGTATACAACTCTTCTTTAGTAAATCCATTAAGGAATGCAGTTTTGTTTATCCATTTGCCAGATTTCATAAAATGCGGCAATTGCTAACATGATTCGGACAGACTTAAGCATAGATAAGAGTGAGAAAATCTCATCGTAGTCAACACCTTGAACTTGTCGAAAACCTTTTGCGACAATTCTAGCTTTGTAGATAGTAACACTACTATCAGCGTCCGTCTTCCTCTTGAAGATCCATTTATTTTCTATGGCTTGCCAATCATCGGGCAAATCCATCAAAGTCCATACTTTGTTCTCATACATGGATCATATCTTAGATTTCATGGCCTCAAACCATTTCACGGAATCTAGGTTCATCATCGCTTCCTCATAGTTCGGAAGTTCATCATGGTCTAGTAACATGACTTCCAGAACAGGATTACCGTACCACTCTGGTGCGGATCCCACTCTGGTTTACCTACGAGATTTGGTAGTAACTTGATCTGAAGTTACATGATCATCATCATTAGCTTCCTCACTAATTGGTGTAGTAGTCACAGGAACAGATTTCTGTGATGAACTACTTTCCAATAAGGGAGCAGGTACAGTTACCTCATCAAGTTCTACTTTCCTCCCACTCACTTCTTTTGAGAGAAACTCCTTCTCTAGAAAAACTCCGAATTTAGCAACAAAAGTCTTGCTTTCGGATTTGTGATAGAAGGTGTACCCAACAGTCTCCTTTGAGTATCCTATGAAGACATATTTCTCCGATTTGGGTTTGAGCTTATTAGGATGAAACTTTTTCATATAAGCATCACAACCCCAAACTTTAAGAAACGACAACTTTGGTTTCTTGCCAAACCACAGTTCAGATTGTGTCGTCTCAACGGACTTAGATGGTGCCCTATTTAATCGTGAATGCAGCTGTCTCTAATGCATAACCCCAAAACGATAGTGGTAGATCGGTAAGAGACATCATAGATCGCACTATATCTAATAAAGTACGGTTATGACGTTCGGACACACCATTACACTATGGTGTTCCAGGTGGCGTGAGTAGTGAAACTATTTCACATTGTTTTAATTGAAGACCAAACTCATAACTCAAATATTTTACCTCTGCGATCATATCGTAGAAACTTTTATTTTCTTGTCACGATGATTTTCCACTTCACTCTGAAATTCTTTGAACTTTTCAAATGTTTCAGACTTATGTTTTATCAAGTAGATATAACCATATCTGCTCAAATCATCTATGAAGTTCAGAAAATAATGATACTTGCCGTGAGCCTTAACACTCATCGGACCGCATACATCAATATGTATTATTTCCAATAAGTCAGTTGCTCGCTCCGGAGAACGGAGTCTTAGTCATCTTGCCCATGAGGCATGGTTCGCAAGCATCAAGTGATTCATAATCAAGTGATTCCAAAATCCCATCAGCATGGAGTTTCTTCATGCGCTTTACACCAATATGACCTAAACGGCAGTGCTACAAACATGTTGCACTATCATTATTAACTTTTCATCTTTTGGTTTCAATATTATGATTATGTGTATCACTATGATCGAGATCCAATGAACTATTTTCATTGGGTGTGTAACCATATAAGGTTTTATTCATGTAAACAGAACAACAATTTATTCTCTTACTTAAATGAATAACCGTATTACAATAAACTTGATCAAATCATATTCATGCTTAACGCAAACACCAAATAACACTTATTCAGGTTCAACACTAATCCCGAAAGTATAGGGAGTGTGCGATGATGATCATATCAATCTTGGAACTACTTCCAACACACATCGTCACTTCACCCTTAACTAGTCTCTGTTTAGTCTGCAACTCCTGTTTCGAGTTACTAATCTTAGCAACTGATCCAGTATCAAATACTGAGGGGTTGCTATAAACACTAGTAAAGTACACATCAATAACATGTATATCAAATATACTTTTGTTCACTTTGCCATCCTTCTTATCCGCCAAATACTTGGGGCAGTTCTGCTTCCAGTGACCAGTCCCTTTGCAGTAGAAGCACTTAGTCTCAGGCTTAGGACCAGACTTGGGCTTCTTCACTTGAGCAGCAACTTGCTTGCCGTTCTTCTTGAAGTTCCCCTTCTTCCCTTTGCCCTTTTCTTGAAACTAGTGATCTTGTCAACCATCAACACTTGATGCTCTTTCTTGATTTCTACCTTTCATCGATTTCATCATCATGAAAAGCTCGGGATTCGTTTTCGTCATCCTTTTCATACTATAGTTCATCACGAAGTTCTACTAACTTGGTGATGGTGACTAGAGAATTCTGTCAATCAATATCTTATCTGGAAGATTAACTCCCACCTGATTCAAGCGATTGTAGTACCCAGATAATCTGAGCACATGCTCACTAGTTGAGCGATTCTCCTCCATCTTTTAGCTATAGAACTTGTTGGAGACTTCATATCTCTCAACTCGGGGATTTTCTTGAAATATTAACTTCAACTCCTGGAACATCTCATATGGTCCATGACGTTCAAAACATCTTTGAAGTCCTGATTCTAAGCCGTTAAGCGTGGTGCACTAAACTATCATGTAGTCATCATATTTAGCTAGCCAAACGTTCATAACGTCAGCATCTGCTCCTGCAATAGGTCTATCACCTAGCGGTGCATCAAGGACATAATTCCTCTGTGCAGCAATGAGGATAAACCTCAGATCACGGATCCAATCCGCGTCATTGCTACTAACATCTTTTCAACACAATTTTCTCTAGGAACATATCAAAATAAACACAGGGAAGCAACAACGCGAGCTATTGATCTACAACATAATTTGCAAAATACTACCAGGACTAAGTTCATGATAAATTTAAGTTCAATTAATCATATTACTTAAGAACTCCCACTTAGATAGACATCCCTCTAATCCTCTAAGTGATTACGTGATCCAAATCAACTAAACCATGTACGATCATCATGTGAAATGGATTAGTCTTCAATGGTGAACATCATTATGTTGATCATATCTACTATATGATTCACGCTCGACCTTTCGGTCTCCATGTTCCGAGGCCATATCTGCATATGCTAGGCTCGTCAAGTATAACCCGAGTATTCTGCGTGTGCAAAACTGGCTTGCACCCGTTGTAGATGGACGTAGAGCTTATCACACCCGATCATCACGTGGTGTCTGGGCACGACGAACTTTGGCAACGGTGCATACTCAGGGAGAACACTTCTTGATAATTTAGTGAGAGATCATCTTATAATGCTACCATCAATCAAAGCAAGATAAGATGCATAAAAGATAAACATCACATGCAATCAATATAAGTGATATGATATGGCCATCATCTTCTTGTGCCTGTGATCTCCATCTCCGAAGCACCGTCATGATCACCATCGTCACCGGCGTGACACCTTGATCTCCATCGTAGCATCGTTGTCGTCTCGCCAAGCTTGTGCTTCTACGACTATCGCTACCGTTTAGTGATAAAGTAAAGCATTACATCGCGATTGCATTGCATACAATAAAACGACAACCATAAGGCTCCTGCCAGTTGCCGATAACTCGGTTACAAAACATGATCATCTCATACAATAAAATCAGCATCATGTCTTGACCATATCACATCACAACATGCCCTGCAAAAACAAGTTAGACGTCCTCTACTTTGTTGTTGCAAGTTTTACGTGGCTGCTATGGGCTTAAGCAAGAACTAATCTTACCTACGCATCAAAACCACAACGATAGTTTGTCAATTTGACTCCGTTTTAACATTCGCAAGGACCGGGCGTGGCCACACTTGGTTCAATTAAAGTTGGAGAGACAGTCGCCCACAAGCCTCCTATGTGCAAAGCACGTCGGGAGAACCGGTCTCGCGTAAGCGTACGCGTAATGTTGGTCCGGGTCGTCTCGTCCAACAATACCGCCGAACCAAAGTATGACATGCTAGTAGGTAGTATGACTTATATCGCCCACAACTCACTTGTGTTCTACTCGTGCATATAACATCAAACCATAAAACCTAGGCTCGGATGCCACTGTTGGGGAACGTAGTAATTTCAAAAATTTTCCTACGCACACGCAAGATCATGGTGATCATAGCAACGAGAGGGGAGAGTATGATCTACGTACCCTTGTAGATCGCAACGGAAGCGTTGACACAACGTAGAGGAAGTAGTCGTACGTCTTCTTCCCGATCCGACCGATCCAAGCACCGTTACTCCGGCACCTCCGAGTTCTTAGCACACGTACAGCTCGATGACGCTCCCCGGGCTCCGATCCAGCAAAGCTTCGGGGATGAGTTCCGTCAGCACAACGGCGTGGTGACGATGATGATGTTCTACCGACGCAGGGCTTCGCCTAAGCACTACAACGATATGACCGAGGTAGGATATGGTGGCAGGGGGCACCGCACACGGCTAAGGAACGATCACGAGGATCAACTTGTGTGTTCTAGGGTGCCCCCCTTCCTCCGTCTATAAAGGATCCAAGGGGGGGTGCGGCCGGCCATAGGAGGCGCGCAGGAGGAGTCCTACTCCTACTGGGAGTAGGACTCCCCTCCCCGTTCCTTGTCCAACTAGGAGAGGTGGAGGGAGAATAGGAAAGGGGGGGCGCCGCCCCTCCCTCCTTGTCCAATTCGGACTAGGGGGAGAGGGGGCGCGCAGCCTGCCCTGGCAGCCCCTTCCTCTTCTCCACATTAGGCCCATGAGGCCCATTAAGCCCCCGGGGGGTTCTGGTAACCCCCCGGTGCTCCGGTTTTATCCGAAACTTCTCCGGAACCCTTCCGGTGCCGGAATATAGTCATCCAATATATCAATCTTTATGTCTCGACCATTTCGAGACTCCTCGTCATGTACGTGATCACATCCGGGACTCCGAACTAACTTCGGTACATCAAAATGCATAAACTCATAATAAACTGTCATCGTAACCTTAAGCGTGCGGACCCTACGGGTTCGAGAACAATGTAGACATGACCGAGACACGTCTCCGGTCAATAACCAATAGCGGAACCTGGATTCCCATATTGGATCCTACATATTCTACGAAGATCTTTATCGGTCAGACCGCATAACAACATACGTTGTTCCTTTTGTCATCGGTATGTTACTTGCCCGAGATTTGATCGTCGGTATCCAATACCTAGTTCAATCTCGTTACCGGCAAGTCTCTTTACTCGTTCCGTAATACATCATCTCACAACTAACATATTAGTTGTAATGCTTGCAAGGCTTATGTGATGTGCATTACCGAGAGGGCCCAGAGATACCTCTCCGACAATCGGAGTGACAAATCCTAATCTCGAAATACGCCAACCCAACATGTACCTTTGGAAACACCTGTAATGCTCCTTTATAATCACCCAGTTACGTTGTGACGTTTGGTAGCACCCAAAGTGTTCCTCTGGCAAACGGGAGTTGCATAATCTCATAGTCATAGGAACATGTATAAGTCATGAAGAAAGCAATAGCAACATACTAAACGATCGAGTGCTAAGCTAATGGAATGGGTCATGTCAATCAGATCATTTCAACTAATGATGTGACCTCGTTAATCAAATAACAACTCTTTGTTCATGGTTAGGAAACATAACCATCTTTGATTAACGAGCTAGTCAAGTAGAGGCATACTAGTGACACTCTATTTGTCTATGTATTCACACATGTATTATGTTTCCGGTTAATACAATTCTAGCATGAATAATAAACATTTATCATGATATAAGGAAATAAATAATAACTTTATTATTTCCTCTAGGGCATATTTCCTTCAAATTTATCATAGCTTCCTTTTCAGAAAAAATCAACATTTTATCACATTCTTACACTTTTGGGGAATTTTTGCAACACCGATAAACTTTCTGTTTTCAAACAGCAACATGTAGACTTGCAAAATAAGCATGGTAAAGGCTATACTTGACATTTTTATTGAAATAAAAGATGCAAAAAATTATTGTAACTAAAAGCAAGAAAATCCTAGCAAAATAAAATGATGCTCCAAGAAAAACACATATCATGTGACAAATGAAAATATAGCTCCAAGTGAGGTTACCGATAATGTTGAAGACGAAAGAGGGGATGCCTTCTGGGGCATCCCCAAGCTTAGTTGCTTAGGTCTTCCTTGAATATTACGTTGGGGGTTGCCTTGGGAATACCCAAGCTTAGGGTCTTGTCACTCCTTATTCTCCTCATATCGATATCTCACCCGAAACTTGAAAACTTCAATCACACAAAACATAACGGAACTTCGTGAGATAGGTTAGTATGATAAAGACAAATCATCCACTTTGGTACTGTCAAAGACAACATTAATAATTTTTCTCACACAATTCCTACTGTAGCATATCATTTCTAAAATTTATATGGATCAATATAAGCCATAGAAACTAGAAAACAAGCAAACTATGCATTGAAAACAGAATTTGTCAAAAACAGAACAGCCTGAAATGATCTGAACAACTATCATACTTATGCTACTCCAAAAATTCTGAAAAATTAGAAAGATGTAGAAAATTTGTATATCAATTATGTGTAAAAACTTCAAAACCTTTCGTCACTTCTGTGATTTTTTAAAATTGTTTTACTGGACATAAAAGTTTCTGTTTTCCATCAAGATCAAATCAACTGTCACCAAACATAATCCCAAAGGCTTTACTTGTCATTTTATTGAAAAAAACTATAAAAGATGATTACTACAGTAGCATAATCATGTGAACACACAAAAACAGTAGGTTCAAATGTTGGGTTGTCTCCTAACAAGTGATTTTCTTTAACACCTTTTTAGCTAGGCATGATGATTTCAATGATGCTCACATAAAAGATAAGAATTGAAACACAAAGAGAGCATCATGAAGCATATGTCTAGCACATTTAAGCCTAACCCACTTCCTATGCATAGGGATTTTGTGAGCAAACAACTTATGGGAGCAAGAATCAACTATCATAGGAAGGCAAAAAAACAAAACTTCAAGATTTTCAACACATAGAGAGGAAACTTGATATTATTGCAATATGTAAAAGCATATGTTCCTATCTCATAATAATTTTCAATAGCATCATGAATGAACTCAACAATATAGCTTTCACATAAATCATTATTTTCATGATACATAAGCATAGAAAATTTATTACTCTCCACACAAGCAAATTTATTTTCATGAATAATAGTGGGAGCAAATTCAACAAAATAACTATCATGTGATTGAAAATTAAAATCATGATGACAAGTTTCATGGTTATCATTATTCTTTATAGCATACATGTCACACCATAATCATCATAGATAGAAAAATTTTATCATAGTCAATTGAAACCTCTTACAAAATAGTGGATTCATCACTAAATAAACTCATGGCCTCTCCAAATCCACTTTCATAATTATCACAATAAGATTCAACACCCTCCAAAATAGTGGGATAACTATCACCTAGATTTGACACTCTTCCAAACCCACATTCATCAATATAATCATCATAAATAGGAGCCATGCTATCATCATACTAAATTTTCTCATCAAAACTTGGGCACTAAAAATATCATCATCAAACATAGCATCCCCAAGCTTATAGCTTTGCATATCATTAGCATCATAGATATTCAAAGAATTCATAATAACAACATTGCAATCATGCTCATCATTCATGCCAATCATTTTATTGAATTCTTCTTCTATCAATTGAGCACAATTTTCCTTTCCATCATTTGCAAGAAAGACATGATAAAGATGAACAATATGAGGCCACCTCAATTCCATTTTTTGTAGTTTTATTTTATAAACCAAACTAGTGATAAAACAAGAAACTAAAAGATTCAACCGCAAGATCTAAAGATATACCTTCAAGCACTCACCTCCCCGGCAATGGCGCCAGAAAAGAGCTTGATGTCTACTACACAACTTGTTCTTGTAGACGTGTGTTGGGCCTCCAAGCGCAGAGTTTTGTATGACAGTAGCAAATTTCCCTCAAGGGGATGACCTAAGGTTTATAAATCTGTGGGAGGCATAGGATGAAGATGGTCTCTCTCAAACAACCCTGAAACCAAATAATAAAAAGTCTCATGTGTCCCCAACACACCAAATATAATGTTAATTTGTATAGGTGCACTAGTTCGGCGAAGAGATGGTGATACAAGTGTAGTAATGATAGTAGATATTGATTTTTGTAATAGTAACAATACAAAACAGCAAGGTAGCAAGTAACAAAAGTGAGCACGAACGGTATTACAATGCTTGAAAATGAGGCCTGGAGTCAGTACTTTCGCTAGCGCAATCTCTCAACAATGCTAATCTAATTGGATCATATAACAATCCCTCAAAGTGCGATGAAGAATCACTCCAAAGTTCCTATCTAGCGGAGAACATAAGAAGAAATTGTTTGTAGCTATTCTTTCCGGTCAATCTATCCAAGAGTTTGTACTAAAATAACACCAAGTTATTCTTTCCGATCGATCTATCAAGAGTTCGTACTAAAATAACACTAAGTTATTCTTTCTGATCGATCTCAAGAGTTCATACTAAAATAACACCAAAGCAAATTTAGATTCTTAATACTCAATCCAACACAAAGAACCTCAAACAGTTCCCCAAGATTTCTACCAGATCAACAAAGACGGGAATGTGCATCAACCCCTATGCATAGATTACCCTAATGTCATCTCGGGAATCCGCGAGTTGAGTGCCAAAACACATATCAAGTGAATCAATATAATACCCCATTGTCACCACGGGTATTCATATGCAAGACATATATCAAGTGCTCTCAAATCCATAAAAGTATTCAATCCGATAAAACAAAATAAACTCAATTCATCAGAACAAGATAGAGAGGGAGAAACACCATATGACCCAACTATATTAACAAAGCTCGCGATACATCAAGATCGTGCCATCTCAAGAACACGAGAGAGAGAGAGAGTAAACACATGGCTACTGGTACAAGCCCTCAGCCCTGAGGGTGGACTACTCCCTCCTCATCATGGTGGCCACCAGGATGATGAAGATGGCCACCGGTGATGATTTCCCCCTCCGGCGGAGTGCTGGAATGGGGTCTAGATTGGTTTTTCGTGGAGGCTTGTGGTGGTGGAACTTCTGATCTAGCGACTACCCAGGGTTTTTGGAATATTTGGGAATTTATAGGGCAAAGACGTGGTGCAGGAGGCCACTGAGGTGGGCACAACCCACTAGGGCGCGCCTAGGCCCCCGGGCGTGCCCAGGTGGGTTGTGCCCCCCTCGGGGCACCCCTGTGTTACTACTTTGGCCCACTGGAAGTCTTCTGGTCTAGAAAAAATCTCCAAAAAGTTTCGCTGCGTTTGGACTCCGTTTGGTATTGATTTTCTACGAAGTAAAAGACAAGCAAAAAACAACAACTGGCACTGGCACTATGTCAATAGGTTAGTCCCAAAAAATGATATAAAGTTGCTATAAAATGATTGTAAAACATCCAAGAATGATAATATAACAACATGGAACAAGAAAAAAATTATAAATATGTTGGAAACGTATCACACCACTAAGGGAATCACAACATACATATCATCAAAATATCAAACACATATCAAGTTCACATGATTACTTGCAACAAGATTTCTCCCGTGTCCTCAAGAACAAAAGTAACTACTCACAAATGATAATCATGCTCAAGATCAGAGGGGTGTTAAATAGCATAATGGATCTGAACATATAATCTTCCACCAGATAAACCATATAGTAACAAGATGTAATCAACACTACTAGTCACCCATAGGTACGAACTTGAGGTCACGGTACAAAGATTGAACACAAGAAGTGAACTAGGGTTTGAGAGGAGATGGTGTTGTTGAAGATGTTGATGAAGATTGGCCTCCCAAATATGAGAGGGTTCTTGGTGATGATGATGACGATGACGATGGTTTCCCCCTCTGGGAAGGAAGTTCCCCCGGTGGAATCACTTCGCCGGAGGGCAAAAGTGCTCCTGCCCAAGTTCCGCCTCTAGATGATAGCGCTCCGTCCCGAAAGTCCTCTCCTTATTTTTTCTAGGTCAAAATGACTTATATACCAGAAGATGGGCACCAGAGGTGGGCCGAGCAGGGCACAACCCACCAAGGCGCGCCAGGGCTGCCTAGCGGGCCTAGGTGGGCCCCTCTGGTAGTTATTCGCTCCATTATTTTTCATATATTCCAAAACAAATCTCCATAAATTTTCAGCTCATTTGGAGATGTGCAGAATAGGTGACTCTAACGTAGCTTTTTCAGGTCCAGAATTCTAGCTGCCGGCATTATCCCTCTTTGTATAAACCTTGCGTATTATGAGAGAAAAGGCATTAGAATTACTCCATAAAGCATTACTATGCATAAAACCATTTTAAATAACAACAGGAAGACATGATGAAAAATGGACGTATCAGTGCCTCGCTACCCCTTCTGTCACTGGGTGAGGACACCGTAAGATTGAACCCAAAACCAAGCACCTCTCCCATTGCAAGAAAAACCAATCTAGTTGGCCAAACCAAACCCATAGTTCGAAAAGAAATACGAAGATATCTTAATCATGCATAAAAGAGTTCAGAGAAGACTCAAATAATATTCATAGATAATCTGATCATAAATCCACAATTCATCGGATCTCAACAAACGCACCTCAAAAGAAGATTACATCAAATAGAACTCCAAGAACATCGAGGAGAACATTGTATCGAAGATCAAAGATAGAGAAGAAGCCATCCAGGTATTAGCTATGGACCCTTATGTCCATGGTAAACTACTCATGCTTCATCGAAAGGGCAGCAAGGTTGATGTAGAGGCCCTCTGTGATCGAATCCTGATGTCGTCTAGGACTACATTGGTATTTCCCCAACAAGGAAGGGATGATGCAGCATAGAGACGGTAGGTATTTCCCTCAGTGATGAAACCAAGGTTATCGAACCAGTAGGATAACCAAGCAACACAACGTAAACAGCCCATGCACACAAACAACAACCACTCGCAACCCGATGTGTTAAAGGGGTTGTCAATCCCTTTTGGGTAACGGCGCCAGAAATTGGTGCGTGGAAGGGAGAAAGTTCTAACAGATTGAACAAATAGATCGCAAACAAAATAAAATGCAGCAAAGTATTTTGTATTTTTGGTTTAATAGATCTGAAAATAAATGCAAAGGAAAAGTAGATCGCAAAGGCAAATATACGAGAAAGAGCCCCAGGGGCCGTAGGTTCCACTAGTGGCTTCTCTCGAGAAAAATAGCAAACACTGGGTGAACAAATTACTGTTTGGCAATTGATAGAACTTCAAATAATCATGATGATATCCAGGCAATGATCATTATATAGGCATCTCGTCCAACATTAGTAGACCGACTCCTGATGCATCTACTACTATTACTCCACACATCGACCGCTATCCAGCATGCATCTAGTGTATTAAGTTCATGGAGAAACGGAGTAATGCAATAAGAACGATGACATGATGTATACAAGATCTATCTATGTAGAGATAGACCCCATCGTTTTATCCTTAGTAGCAACGATACATATGTGTCGGTTCCCCGTTTGTCACTGGGATCAAGCACCGTAAGATCGAACCCGCTACCAAGCACCTCTTCCCATTGCAAGATAAATAGATCAAGTTGGCCAAACAAAACCCAAATATCAAAGAATAAATATGAGGCTACAAGAGATTATGCATAAAAGAGATCAAAGAAACTCAAATACTTTCATGGATATAAAAAGATATAACTGATCATAAACTCAAAGTTCATCAGATCCCAACAAACACACCGCAAAAAGTGTTAAATCATATGGATCTCCAAGAGACCATTGTATTGAGAATTCAGCGAGAGAGAGGAAGCCATCTAGCTACTAACTACGGACCCGAAGGTCTACAAAGAACTACTCACGCATCATCGGAGAGGTACCAATGGAGGTGGTGAACCCCATCCGAGATGGTGTCTAGATTGGATCTAGTGGTTCTGGACTCTGCGGCGGCTGGATCAATATTTCGTCAACTTCCCTAGGGTTTTGGGAATATTCAGGTATTTATAGAGCAAAGAGGCGGTCCGGGGGCACCCAAGGTGGGCACAACTCACCAGGGCACGCCTGGGCCTCCTGGCGTGCCCTGGTGGGTTGTGCTCTCCTCGGAACACCCCCAGGCGCAGCCAGGGCCCATTATGTGTCTTCTAGTCCATAAAAAATCTCTGTAAAGTTTTGTGGCATTTGGACTCCGTTTGGTATTGATTTTCTGCGATGTACAAAACATGCAAAAACTACAACTGGCACTTGTCACTATGTCAATAGTTTAGTACCAAAAAATGATATAAAAGACGTTGTAAAACGACGGCCAGTGAATTGTAATACGACTCACTATAGGGCGAATTCGAGCTCGGTACCCGGGGATCCTCTAGAGTCGACCTGCAGGCATGCAAGCTTAACTCCTACTCGTCCTCGAGTAGGTAAGTGATAAAAACAGAATTTTTGATGTGGAATGCTGCCTAACATGTCATATCATATTCTTTTATTTATAGCATGGACACTTGGACTTTTATATTATTCAAAACAATAGTCTAGTTTTGACATGATAATTTAAATACTCAAGCATATCAACAAGCAACCATGTCTTTCAAAATATCAATGCTAAAATAAGTTATCCCTAGCCCATCATGCTCAACCATTGATCCATTCATGAAACACACTCGCATATTAACTACACCCAATACTCAAGTACGATCATATTGCCTCCTAGTTGGTGCTTTTATGAGAGAAGATGGAGACTCAAATTCAAAAATAAAAATTGCATAAAGTAAAAGGAAGGCCCTTCGCAGAGGGAAGTAGGGATTTGTAGAGGTGCCAGAGCTCAAAGCGAAAAATTTAGAGATAAAAACATTTTGGGAGGTGTACCCATCCCACCAATGAAAATGACTTAGAGTTCCCAACACTTTCCATGCTATATATATCATAGGCGGTTCCCAAACAGAAAATAAAGTGTATTCCTTTTTCAACCATACTTTCACTTTCCATGGCTAGCTATATCCACGGTTGCCCTCCATACCAACACTTCCCAAGGAATTTATTATTTGACAACATAAAGTAAATTCATTTTTCATTTTGGGACTGGGCATCCCTAATACCTTTGCCTTACTCTCGTGCAATGACAAGTGAATAAACACTCATTGTGAGAATAACACATCTAGCATGGAAAATATTAGCCACTCCTCACCTCTCCGCGAGCGAAATGAACACACAAAAGAGAAGTTTATTTTGAAAATTAGAGATGCCACATACAAATTTTCTTAGAACAGCAGAAGAATACCGCATATAGGTAGATATAGTGGACTCATGTGTCAAAACTGGTTTAAAGGTTTTTGGATGCACAAGTAGTGATCATACTTAGTGCAAAATGAAGGCTGGCAAAAGATTGAGAAGCGACCAAGCAAGAAACGAGTAATCTCATAAGCGAGCATTAAGCATAATTAACACCGAATAATGCACCACAAGTAGGATATAATTTCATTGCATAATTATTGACTTTCGTGCTTGCATAGGGAATCACAAACCATAACACGAATATTCTTACCAAAGCATAATTAATCATCAACATAACTCACATATCACATCATCATATCTCAAAACTATTACTAAAAATCAAGTTTATTTTGCCCAATGATCTTCATGAATGTTTTTATTATATCCTTCTTGGATATCTATCACTTTGGAACTAATTTTCATGTGTTGCTTTTGACAAGCTCAAACAAATATAAGTGAAGATCATGAGCATAATTTTTCTTTCTTTCTCTCAAATTAATTTAAGTGAAGCAAGAGAGAATTTCTTGAAAATTTTACTAACTCTCAAATAACTCTAAGTGAATCAAGAGAGCATTTCTTCAAAAATACTAAAGCACATTGTGCTCAAAAAGATATAAATGAAGCACTAGAGCAAGTCCATAGCTCATAAAAGATTTAAGTGAAGCATAGAGAGCAATTCTAACAAGTCATGACATAATTTTGCCTCTCTCAAATAGGTGTGTACAACAAGGAATAAAGACTTAAAACACAAAATAAAACAAGCAAAGACTCATATCATACAAGACGCTCCAAGCAAAACACATAGTATGTGACGAATAAAAATGTAGCTTCGAGTAAAATACCGATGGTCGTTAGAAGAAAGAGGGGATGCCACTCGGGAGCATCCCCAAGCTTAGTTGCTTTCTCTCTTTTTGGATAATAGTTCTTACTCCTTATTCCATCATCCATTGTAAGATAACCCAAAACTTGAAAACTTCAATCACACAAAACTCAACAAAACCTTCGTGAGATCCGTTAGTATAAGAAAATAAATCACTACTATAAGTATTGTATCAAACCAATTCATATTTTGTTCTTGCATTATATCTACTGTATTCCAACTTTTATATGGCAAAAACTCATCAAAGAAAACCATAGAGCCATCAAAATAAGCACACAACTCAAAGAAAAGAGAATCTGTCAAAACAGAACAGTCTGTAGCAATCTGGGTGTTTCGAATACTTCTGTAACACCAATTTTTTTGAAAAATTAGGATGACCTGAGAAATTTGTATATAGATTTATTGCAAAAGTAATTGGCATTTTATCACGCTCTGGTAAAAATGAGAATTATTTTTTTGAGAGCAAAAGTTTATGTTTTTTCAGCAAGATCAAACAACTATCACCCAACAAAACCCTAAAGGGTTTACTTGGCACAAACACTAATTAAAGCAGGAAAAAACACAATCATAATAGTAGCATAATTGTTCTAACACTCAAAAACAGAAAGCAAAAAAGCAAAAAAATATTTTATTCATTGGGTTGCCTCCCAACAAGCGCTATAGTTTGACGCCCTTAGCTAGGCATAAAGCAAGGATCTACGTTTTGTCATCATTCTTCTTAATTTCCTTAGAGGTATTTTCATCATGGGGTTTTGTAAAAACAACATAAAACATATTATCCATAGAAACCTTAGCATTATTAAGTTGCCCATTGTCATAACCACGTTGATTGCCGACAACAATCCAAGAATAATGTTCATTAACATTATTAAAAACTTGTTGAATTACATCTAGGATTGGGACTTCCTTTTTAAGATTCTCATCAAAGATCTTATTGTCCCCAAGCAAATGTATTAACGCATAATCACTATTGTAAAGAATTTCATCTATTACAGGCTTTTCATGATTCATACCATAAAAATCAAAGATTTCCCTAGCTTCACGTATTATGTAGTCAAATTCATTCATAAGAACGAGAGTGGCTACCTTTTTAGCTTTTGGATTCTTTATAAAGGGAAGCTCAAAAACAATCTCTGCAAAGTAGGATGAGTACATATAAATTTGCTTTCAAGTTTCAGAACTAGCGCTAAAATAGCATCCGCATAAGATCTAGCAGTCCTAAGTATAGGAGTAGATTTCCCACACAATTGAAAAATTCTTGGATATGTTCCTTCCCCATAACGTTCCCTTGCCCTAAGATAAAAGTTTTAGCATCCAGACTGCCCGTACGTCCAATCTTAGGAGTTAGGCTATCATCTATTGGTGCCATACCGAAATCACTCATGGTTGCAAGCAAAGGATAGATCTGACGAGAAAACGGCGAATGAAAAAGAGGGGCAAATAAAATGACAAATTTTTGTGAAGTGGGGGAGAGGAAAATAAGAGGCAAATGGAAAATAATGTAAATTTTGAGGAGATGAGATTTGTGATTAGGAACCTGGTATATGTTGAAGATCCTCCCCGGCAACGGCGCCGGAAAGTACTTTTGATGTCGGCTAGGACTACGTCGGTATTTCCCCAAAGAGGAAGGGATGATGCAGCACAGGAAGGTAGGTATTTCCCTTAGTGATGAAACCAAGGTTATCAAACCAGTAGGAGAACCAAGCAACACAACGTAAACAGCCCACAACCACTCGCAACCCGACGTGTTAAAGGGGTCATCAATCCCTTTCGGGTAACGGCACCAGAAATTGGTGCATGGACGGGAGAAAGTTGTAATAGATTGAATAAATAGATCGCAAATAAAATAAAGTGCAGCAAAGTATTTTTGTATTTTTGGTTTAATAGATCTGAAAATAAATGCAAAGGAAAAGTAGATCGCAAAGGAAAATATATGAAAAAGACACTCGGGGTCGTAGGTTTCACTAGTGGCTTCTCTCTCGAAAAATAGAAAACGGTGGGTGGACAAATTATTGTTGGGAAATTGGTAGAACTTCAAATAATCATGATGATATCCAGGCAATGATCATTATATAGGCATCATGCCCAAGATTAGTAGACCGACTCCTGCCTGCATCTACTACTATTACTCCACACATCGACCGCTATCCAGCATGCATCTAGTGTATTAAGTTCATGGAGAAACGGAGTAATGCAATAAGAATGATGACATGATGTAGACAAGATCTATCTATGTAGAGATAGACCCCATCATTTTATCCTTAGTAGCAACGATACGTACGTGTCGGTTCCCCTTCTATCACTGGGATCAAGCACTGTAAGATTGAACCCGCTACAAAGGACATCTTCCCATTGCAAGATAAATAGATCAAGTTGGCCAAACAAAACCCAAATATCGAATAAGAAATATGAGGCTATAAGAGATCATGCATAAAAGAGATCAAAGAAACTCAAATACTTTCATGGATATAAAAAGATATAACTGATCATAACCTCAAAGTTCATCAGATCCCAACAAACACACCACAAAAAGAGTTACATCATATGGATCTCCAAGAGACCATTGTATTGAGAATTTAGCGAGAGAGAGGAAGCCATCTAGCTACTAACTACGGACCCGAAGGTCTACAAAGAACTACTCACACATCATCGGAGAGGCACCAATGGAGGTGGTAAACCCCATCCGAGATGGTGTCTAGATTGGATCTGGTGGTTTTGGACTCTGCGGCAGATGGATCAATGTTTCGTTGACTCCCCTAGGGTTTTGGGAATATTGGGGTATTAATAGAGCAAAGAGGCGGTCCGGGGGGCACCGGGGGTGGGCACAACCCACCAGGGCGCGCATGGGCCTCCTGGCACGCCCTAGTGGGTTGTGCTCTCCTCGGAGCACCCCCAAGGCGCAGCCAGGGCCCATTAGGTGTCTTCTGGTCCATCAAAAATCTTCGTAAAGTTTCATGGCATTTGGACTCCGTTTGGTACTGATTTTCTGCGATGTAAAAACATGCAAAAAACTGCAACTGACACTTGGCACTATGTCAATAGGTTAGTACCAAATAATGATATAAAAGGACTATAAAATTATTATAAAACATCCAAGATTGATATAACAGCATGGAACAGTCAAAAAATATAGATACATTGGAGACGTATCAAATCCCCCTCCGACGGAGTGCCGGAAAAGGCCCCAAGATGGGATCTCACGGGAACAGAAGCTTGCGGCGGCGAAAAAGTATTTTTGTGTGCCCTCTGGTATATGGGGGATATTTGAGGATTTATTGTGCAAACATTAGGCAAGACAGTCCATGAGGGGCCCAAAAGCCAGGGGCCCCCTCTGCCCCCCACGGCTTGTGATCACCTCGTGGGTCTTCGGGCCTCCTCTCAAAGTCTCATGGGTTTCTTATGGTCCAAGAAAAATCACCGTAAAGTTTTATTCCGTTTGGACTCCTTTTGATATTCCTTTTCTGTAAAATTCAAAAACAAGGAAAAAAACAGAAAGTGGCACTGGGCTCTAGGTTAATAGGTTAGTCCCAAAAATAATATAAAATAGCATATTAATGCATATAAAACATCCAAAACAGATAATATAATAGCATGAAACAATAAAAAGTTATAGATACACTGGAGACATATCAAGCATCCCCAAGCTTAATTCTTGCTCGTCCTCGAGTAGGTAAATGATAAAAAAATTGATGTGGAATGCTTAACTTGTTATGTTTTTGTAAATATGTTTAACCTAGTATCCATGAATCAACATATTATGATCAAACATGTTTGCAATGACATAGAGGTTACAGTTCCTCATGCCATGCTTAAGTAGCTAGGAGTGGATAATGATTTATCTTGGATGTCAACATTGCGCTAAAATGATTATGAAGTAGTATGATGATATGTTATCCTCCTCTGAATGTTTCAAGTGGCTTGACTTGGCACATGTTCATGCATGTAGTTAAATCAAAACCAACATAGCCTCTACGATATTTATGTACATGGTGTCCATATCCTACTCATGCTAGTATCCAATGTTCATTATTCATAATGCATGTTCATGACCGTTTTCGCTCTCTAGCTGGCCTTTTCTCAACCTGTATGCTAGCCTTCGCCTGTACTAAGTGAAATTACTGCTTGTGCATCAAAACTCTTAAACCAAAGTTATTCGAGATGAGTCCACCATATCTACCTATATGCGGTATTACCCTGCCATTCTAAGTAAAGTTGCATGTGCCACCTCTAAAAACTTCAAATAAACATCTGTTTTGTGTGCCTAGATTGTTCATAGAGCGACAGGGGGTAGTCAGTATCTTCCACGCTAAGCGGGTTATTTTCATGATGAGTGTTTATTCACTCGTGCTTGCACGAGAGGGGCAGTAATAGGGATTCCTAGTCCTTAAATCAAAAATTGCAAATAATTAAACAAAACTCCCCTAGCATTGTTGTTGGTATGGATGGTACCTATGGATTCGGCTAGCCATGGAGTGTGTTTGTTGGTGGAGGGGGAGTAAACCTTTACTTTTATCGCTTGGGAACCGCCACTAATGTGTTTAGCATTAGAAGATATTGATAACTATTGGTCGTGACGTAAACAGGAAGGGTGCATTTCCCAAAATTTCATTTATCTCTGTTTTTAAAACTTTGAGCTCTGGCACCTCCGTGACATTTTGGGCCGAACGAATTTTTTCCTGTCATTCTTATGACACTTCTACGACGATAATTGTGACAAAACCCAATATCACCATAGATGTGGTGGGATCCTACTTCTATGACAAAAATTCATGACAGAAAATGGGCTTCGTCCTGGGCGGGCCAGAGACGCAGCTGCATGACATTCTTTGGGCCATGCATGACGGAAAAAAACATGGTAGAAGCGAGGGTGAGGAAAATATCGAGGAGTTCCCGGTTACGGTGGGTGGTCGGGGCCGAGCGATGCGTGTTTCTCTCGTACACGTACGCGCGTGTGTGCGAGGCGTTGCGCTCTAACTGAACCTGAGCGAGGTGTTGGGATCTATAACTAAACCTGAGCGATTCCACTAGCTACGTTACTGAACCCCGATTGATCCCTTCCTGTTAACTGAACCCGAGTGATTCCTTTGCTACTGCTGCTAACTGAAGTCGATCGATGTTGCATCTTAATGAATAGTGAGTGTTGTTGGGGGGGGGGGTTGGATGAACAGTTCCCGGTGGGGGGTGGATGAACAGGATCCCATGGTAGTAGAGGCCGTTGCCACTAGATGAACGGGAGCCCGATCGAGCCGGTTGAGGGTGGATGAACATGACCCCGTGGAGGGCTGGATGAACAGGACCCCGTGGAGGGCTGGTTGAACAGTAGCCGGTGGAGGGCTGGATGAATAGTAGCCCGTGGAGGGGTGGTTGAACAGGACCCCATGGAGAGGGCTGGTTGAACAGTAGCCCGTGGAGGAGAGGTGGAGGCTGGATGAACAGGAGCCCATGGATGAACAGTCGCAAGTGGAGGCTGGAGGAGGTCGATGGTGGAGATGAACAATATCCCGTGGAGTCCTGTTTTGAGGTACGCCACACCCCTCCCGATGAACAGGATCCCCGTTTCGACTGTAGCGCTCCAACACAAGTCCGTTTCCTCTGTTTTGCGGCACGCCACACCCCTCCCGATCAACAGGACCCCGTTTCGACCATAGGAGGTCCAAGAGAAGTCTGTTTCCTCCATTTTGCGGTACGCCAGACCCCTCCCGATGAATAGGATCCCGTTTTGACCATGGCCGGTCGAACACAAGGCCGTTTCCTCCGATCTGCGGTACGCCAGGCCTCGTTTTGATCGGCTGTTCCGTCCAAGCCAGTGGGCTCCGATGAACACGGCGTATTCCGTTGCCTCCCGATGAACACGACGCATTCCGTTGCCTCCCCATGAACACGACGACGACGCAGTTTCTCTGTTCCGACCCAGCCATGTACACGAGCCCTGGCCATATGTATGCGTGAGCAGGCGTTCGAGACCCCGTCCATATGTACGTACGTGGCCATATTTACTTTCTTGCACCCTAGATGTACGTACATGTACATGCTACGTGCGCATCTCTACTATGACACGTGTGCGCCTATACTACGACACGTGCTCTTCCTTACACGGCCATGGTTCATCGCTGCAGCCTGCAGACAGACCGATCGACCAGTATGTACGTACATGTTCGCGACTAGAATGACAACGCTACATACGCTTCGACCAGGTGGGTCCCGACAGTCAGGCACTTCCTTGCGTGCGAAGATGTAGCTGGTGGCTCCCAGCAGTCAGGGGGGGAACGTTTTTTTACGAAATACGGTGGCCCGTCCGGTGGGTCCCTGTTGTCAGGTGGAGGAATCATTATTTTCCGTGTAATAAGAAGGCACTTCCTTCCTGCGGCCGTGGACCTAGCTGTCAGCCTCTCCACGTACAGTACTCTTCCGATGGAAGTCATTCCTTGACCACATTGACCACGCCACTCCAAGAGCACCAAGGCGGCGGACGACGGTGAGGTCTAGCAAGGGGACGATGCAGAGTCGGGGAAGACGTGGCAGTGGATGCCAACGCAGAGAGGAGTACGAGGGTGAAAGCACAAGTGCTCCCTGGGTGGGTTTGGTAATTAATGTCAACATACCTCTTTTTGGACTAATGTTCTCATCTAGTATGTTTCAGACAAGTTCAACAATGGAGTGACATGGACTACAGGATGTGGAACCCCTTCAAGATGATGAAGACAAATGATTGGCTCAAGCTCAAGCTCAGGACTCTACGTTTTCTATTTTAGTGATCCAAGATCACATTGAGTCCATAGGAAAGCCAATACTATTAAAAGGGGATGAGGTGTTGCTTAATGGCTTGCTTGCTCAAAGTGCTTAGTGATATGCTCCAAAGCCCTCAACCACTTTCTCACATCCACATATGTCCCAAACCAAAAGTCAAACTCGGCCCCACCGAAAATTCCTACCCGGCGCCACCGAGTTCACTTGACATAGCCACTGCTAGAAACCCTAGTCAAATCGGTCACACCGATAGGATCTCGGTCTCACTGAGATGGGCTTACAAACTCTCTGTTGCCTACTGCAATAATTTCGGTCTCATGGAAATATGCAATCGGTCTCACCGAGTTTGTTTGGCCAATTCTTTGTTTTTCTTATTACCCAAATCGGTCCCACCGAGTTTGTGTAATCGGTCCAACCGAGATGAGGCTTTACCCTAACCCTAGCACATCGGTCCTACCGAGTTGATCATATCGGTCCCACCGAAATGCCTAACGGTCACATTATGAACTAAATCGGTCTGACCGAGTTTTCTGATTCTGTCCCACCGAGTTTGGTGATTTGTGTGTAACGGTTAGATTTTGTGTGGAGGCTATATATACCCCTCCACCCACTCTTCATTAGTGGAGAGAGCCATTAGAACATGCCTACACTTCCAACATATATTTTCTGAGAGAGAACCACCTACACTTGTGTTGAGGTCAAGATATTCCATTCCAACCACATAAATCTTGATCTCTAGCCTTCCCCAAGTTGCTTTCCACTCAAACCCTCTTTTCCACTGAGGGAGTCCTGGTTTAGGGGGGTGTCCGGATAGCCAGACTATAACCTTTGGCCGGATTCTTGGACTATGAAGATACAAGATTGAAGACTTCGTCCCGTGTCCGGATGGGACTTTCCTTGGCGTGGAAGGCAAGCTTGGCAATACGAATATGTAGATCTCCTCCCATTGTAACTGACTCTATGTAACCCTAGCCCTCTCCGGTATCTATATAAACCGGAGGGTTTTAGTCCATAGGACGAGCAACAATCATACCATAGGCTAGCTTCTAGGGTTTAGCCTCTTTGATCTCGTGGTAGATCTACTCTTGTACTACCCATATCATCAATATTAATCAAGCAGGACGTAGGGTTTTACCTCCATCAAGAGGGCCCGAACCTGGGTAAAACATTGTGTCCCCTGCCTCCTGTTACCATCTGGCCTAGACGCACAGTTCAGGACCCCCTACCCGAGATCCGCAGGTTTTGACACTGACATTGGTGCTTTCATTGAGAGTTCCTCTATGTCGTCGCCATTAGGCTTGATGGCTCCTACTATCATCGATAGCGATGCAGTCCAGGGTGAGAATTTTCTCCCCGGACAGATCTTTGTGTTCGGCGGCTTTGCACTACGGGCCAATTCGCTTGGCCATCTGGAGCAGATTGAAAGTTACGCCCTTGGCCACCAGGTCAGGTTTGGAAGCTTAAACTACACAGCCGATATCCGTGGAGATTTGATCTTTGACGGATTCGAGCCTGTGCCTCGTGCGCCACGCGGTCACGATGAGTATGACTTAGCTCTCCCGTCGGACAATGTTAAGGAGATCGCACTGGCAGCCGCTCCGACCCTCAATTCGGAGCTAGTTGCGCCTTCCGCGGATGGGTGGATGGACCCCGCCATGGAGGCCTTACCCTCAGCGGCGATCTAGTCGAACATCGACCTTACCCTGCACGAGAGCCGTGTTGTTAAACTGCCGGATCCTTCTCCGGCCACGGACTCCGAACCGCCTGCGCCCGTTCCTATCGAATCTAATTGGGCGCCGATCATGGAATTTACCTCCGTGGATATTTTTCAGCACTCGCCCTTTGGCGACATACTAAACTCGTTAAGGTCTCTCTCCTTATCAGGAGGATCTTGTCCGAACTATGTCCGGCAGGACTGGGATGCGGACGACGAAGAAATTCGCGACCCACCCACCACCCACTTAGTAGCCACTGTCGATGACTTAACCGACATGCTCGACTTCGACTCCGAAAACATCGACGGTATGGACGACAATGCGAGAGACAAAGAGGAACCGCTGCCCATAGGGCACTGGACGTCCACCTCATCACATGACGTATACATGGTGGACACACCAAAGGAAAACGATGACGAGGAACGGAAGGACGCAACGAAGGGTTGTCCCCTCGAGAAGCAGTCAAAGCGGCAGCGTAAGCGCCACCCCAAATCCTGCCTTGACAGAAATAATGATCATATAGACCCAGCGTTAGAGGAGGGAAAACCACTGCCAGACCACGGCAACACGGAGAATCAAACCGAACAAACCAACTCTGTCAAGGATAATAGTCCGGAGGACATAACACCGGACAGACGCCCGGAGCAACAAAATGCCCATCAAAGGCTTGTTGCCACCGCGAAGAGTCTAAAAAGGCAGAAGCAAAGGCTCAAGGCGGCACAAGATACACTCCAAATCAGATGGAGTAAAGTACTCAACACAGCAGCGAAGTATGGCGGTAATCGCCTCACCAAGAGCTACCCGAAGCGGAAGTTGCTACCTGAATTCGATGAGGAGGCCTTAGATCCCCCGCAACCAAAAATTAAAACGGCCACCCGGCCGGATAGACGACCTCACGACCAACATGGAGCGGCAAGCAACGCCGCACAGAAGCCAATACGCGATCCACGCAAGTGCTCGCATCAAAAGGACGGAGCAACTAGATCCATCTATGGACCACGCAAGCGCACTCCAGCACACGATGCAACACACCAAACATCCGAACACCATGGCACGCCCAGATACAGGGGCGCTGCACACCCCCTATGTTTCACTGATGAGGTGCTGGACCATGAATTTCCAGAGGGACTCAAACCCGTAAACATAGAGGCATACGACGGAACAACAGACCTTGGGGTCTGGATTGAGGACTATATCCTCCACATCCATATGCCTCGAGGAGACGATCTCCACGCCATTAAATACTTACCCCTCCAACTCAAAGGGCCAGCTCGGCACTGGCTTAAAAGCCTCCCTGAAAACTCCTTTGGAAGCTGGGAAGAGCTCGAAGGCGCTTTTCGGGCAAATTTTCAAGGGACTTATGTCCGACCTCCAGACGCGGACGATTTGAGTCATATAACTCAACAGCCCGGAGAGTCAGCCCGAAAGCTTTGGCACAGGTTTCTTACTAAAAAGAACCAAATAGTCGACTGTCCGGACGCCAAAGCTTTGGTAGCTTTTAAGCATAGCATCCGTGACGAATGGCTTGCCAGACACCTCGGCCAAGAAAAGCCGAGAACAATGGCAGCATTAACAAGCCTCATGACCCGCTTTTGCGCGGGTGAGGATAGCTGGCTAGCCAGATGCAGCACCAGCGACCCCAGTACATCCAAAGCTAGAGATGGAAACAGGAAATCACGGTGCAACAACAATAACAAACGCCGGAATAAAGAAGACAGCACGAAGAGCACGGCAGTAAACGCCGGATTCAAAAGCTCTCGGGCAAGTCAGCAAAAGCCGCCCTCTAAAAGCGCCAGAGATGAACTATCCGGCCTAAACAAAACTCTGGACCAAGCATGTCAGATCCATGGCACCCCTGGTAAACCCGCTAATCATACCCACAGAGAATGTTGGGTCTTCAAGCAGTCCGGCAAGCTCAACACCGTACACAAGGGGGAGGATACACCAAGCGAAGACGAGGATGAGCCTCTCAAGCAAGACACTGGGGAACAAAAGAAGTTTCCACCAGAAGTCAAAACAGTCAACGTGTTACACGTGATCAAGAGAAGCAAAGCAGCACTCCCAGAGAGACATGCCCAAGGGCCTATCACAGCGAAGTCCTACCACTGGTCGTCTCAAACGATCACTTTCGACCATCGTGATTACTCAGCAAGTATCCGGCGTGCAGGATGGGCTGCCCTGGTATTAGACCCAATAATTAACGGATACCACTTTACATGACTCCTGATGGACGGTGGCAGCAGTTTAAACCTGATATACCAGGATACAATCCGCGAAATGGGGATAGACCCAACGAAAATCCACCATAGCAACACTACCTTTAAAGGAGTAACGCCAGGCCCAGGGGCTCACTGCACGGGCTCCCTGCTACTAAAAGTTATATTCGGCTTCCCCGATAACTTCCGTAGTGAACATTTAACCTTCCACACTGCTCCGTTCCAAAGTGGTTATCAAGCACTACTTGAACGCGAAGCTTTTGCTCGCTTTAATGCAATACCGCATTACGCTTCCCTCACGCTCAAGATGCCCGGTCCACGTGGCATCATTACAGTGAACAGAAATATTGAGCGATCTTTGCGCGCCGAAAAGAATGCGATTACCTTAGCAGCCGCACACTAAAAATGGCCTCACCAACTAAAGCATTCGATAGGTCTTCAAGACCACGGACACGGTTAGACGAGTCCGGTGTAGCTATATGTAATTCATACCAGATTGAGGGCCACACCCCTATTACAAATACAAGGGCTCAACGCGCGTAGAGAAGTGGCAATTTTTTACTCATTTTTTATACACGGTTTCTTTAAAAAACCACCTTTTTGCACGACAACTTTTTCACCTAAGTTCCTCTCTTTTACAGATGACCATCGTGCTACACCCGTCTAGGATACGGCACAACGGAGACACAGGCGCAGACATGCAGCAGGGACCCACTCCAAGGATTCTTTTTAGATTAAGACCCTGCGTAAACCTTTTTTACTGTCTCTTGTTGATACACATCCCTCGAATTCTCAGCACAATTGAGAAGGATGCTGACGTCTTGGCATGTGGCCACGTCAGAATAATGCACGTACTTGGACACAAGGGGCTTCTTACAAAGGGCACTATTTAGGCCCGATTTATACCATAAATACTGAATACCTTAGGGAGTGTTCGGTGTCGTGAGTTTGGCCATATATGCATCAGCTCCGAATCATTGTCTTTGGTCAAATGTTGGGTTTGCCCGGCTCCTGTGTTTTGGTGCCTTATGTTCCGCTTTATCGGCTAAGGCAGCACCAGGAGAACTACTATGATTGTGCCCTGGTTCATCCGGACGAGCACCTCAGTAGAGAAAGCCGAAAACTGACTGTCATGATATAGCGTGAGACTGGTCAACCACTCGATGACCTATCGGAATGTTAGAATTCCTCCGCCTTAATGAAGGGCCGTTTTCCGGCCAGGCATGTACGCACCCCGAGATCGGGAGAGTGCGGACCCACCAGGGGCTATCTAGTAGCCCCACTGTCAAACTCCTATGGCTAAGTGAAAGTGTTAAAGCATTATAGTCTGATTGCCTCGTTCGCTGCGCTATCACCTCCTTAATAGGACCAAGACGTTGGGTTAAGTGTGAACACGCGTCTTCTGCGAACACCTTCGCATTATATGCGTGGGGGCTGAAGCCGACGACTGCAATCTTTCAGGTTATACACATGTATACATAAGCGGCCGCACAGGAGGCATCATATTACTTTCAGGCAAAAGTATAAACACAGCCTTAATAAATTTCATAAAAACATTGTGTTTACAATGGGAATACATGTCACTCAAACATAATATTCTTCGAGCATTGGGCCTCTATCAAACGAGAACCCTCGAGAACCTCTTCGAAATAGTGCTCGGCAGCCACTCGGCCTATGGCCGAACCCTGCGCCGCAACAGTGGTAGCGTCCATCTCCGCCCAGTATGCTTTAACACGGGCAAGGGCCATCGTGAGCCTTCTATGCACGCCGACCTCTTCATCGCATTAATGCGCGGCACCACACCAAGGAACTGCTGCACTAAGCTGAAATAGCTGTTCGGCTTTGGCTTTTCCAGCCATAGCTGATCCACGACAGACCTCATGGCGAGTCCGGACAACCTATTTACTTCGGCCCATTCGGCTAGCTGATCAGTCAATGGAAGCGGACGCTCTGGAACATTGAATTGCGACCAGAACAGCTTGTCCACTTCACGATCTGTTTGACCTTGGAAGTATTTGGCTGCATCGGCAGTGCTTGCCGCCAAGTCCATATATGCATCTGCCGAACTCCACAGCCCATCCAGAGGGGCATACCGTGGATCTCCGAACTTCCTCCGTAGCATGAAGGGCTTCCCAGCCGCAATATCCCCGGCTTCCCGCAGCTCCTCCTTCTTCGCTCTCATAGCAGAGCGGGTGTCTTTGTCCGCCATCGTGGCCTTTTCAAGGTCCGTTGCCTTCGCTCGGTTTTCTTTTTCAAGGAACCGACAACAGTCGGCAGTGTCTTTTAATTCTACGGCTATCTTGGCCATCTTCTCTTTGCTCTCGCAATGTGCGGCCTTCTCGGCTTTCAATTCTTCGGCCGCCTTCAAAGCAGTCGCATTACTAATCCTTGCTTGTTCCTTGGCTCGGGGCAAGTTCCGCCCGCAAGGTTTACACGGTGGCAGCTCCATCTGCAGTCACAACATATTAAAGATACTGGCATCATGCTGCTCTTACTATGTGGCATTCACCAGAAAATAACACTTACCTTGTGCCTCGTCAAGCCTCTAGTTAACAAGCTCGATGTCGGCATCTGCCGCATCCAGTTGCCGCTTCAGTCCGGCAAATTCATGAGTCCGGCTAGCCACCAGAGCTCCCGCTACCTACACATCAAAGCGGTATGGTTATGACCTGGGACTATGATCCTCTGTTTGCCGTCATTTTCGGTGACAACCAGAGTCTCAGGGGCTACTCTCTACATAGGGCACACCTAAAAATGTGCGGTACCATCACAAATGTATATCATTTTACGTACCTCAAAGCCCGTTAGTAGACTCATAAAGGCATCATGCAACCCGCTTTCGGCGGATGAGATCCTTTCCATCACCGTACCCATCAATGTACGGTGTTCTTCTGAGATGGCCGCTCGCTCCAACAGCTCTCTCAGTATGTACGACCGCATACCATACGGTGCCGGACTCTTTTGTTTGCTCTCTTCAAGAGCCGGACACTGGGAACTTCGGGTGACTATAGGATTATCTTCTGGCCTCGCCGGATCCGGAGAGGCCCTCCGTGGTGACACTTCAAGGTCGCCCGCTTCTTGAGCGGAGGAGTCCGGGGGAGGCGTTTCGCTCTCCATCATCTCCGGAAGAAGATCCCCCGAAGACGAGCTCTGCTGAGAAGGGCTAAGATCCGAACTGCAATAAATACTTCGGTTATTTTCCTCAGAGGTAAGGTAGTATATCTCCACTATTAAAGTACTTTTTGATTACTTACAACTCGTTGGAGGGCTGATCCCCGCGTGACTTTGTGCGGCAAGAGCACCCTCCAAGGCATGACCCTCTAGCGGAGATTTCTTCTCCTGCTTGGAAACCTTGGTTTCCGGATCTTCAGAGGTAGTCCTCTTCCTTCCCCGGGGTGAGAGAATGTCCGATTCCTCCCCTCGGTTATCCTCCCTCACGGAGTTGCTCGTTCCCTCGGTCGGAATAGGTAGCGATGGAGGCTCGCTTTTGCCCTCATTATTCCCCCCTTTGTCTTCCTTTGAGGGCTCCGGGCAAGGTGCTAGCTCGAGCATCTTTTCCAGTACCGGATTTTCCAAACCCTCAGGAAGGGGGGCCGAACACCGAATCATCTTCGCCTTTGTTATCCAGTCCTGGTCAAAGAGCGATTTCTCAGAATGACGTCGTGGTAAATAAGAGACGGTGTGTTCAGCTAAAGGATTACTTACTTGGTCGGCTGTACGGTTGCTGCTCAGGCCCACGTCCTCGGTAGTATCCGGACACTGTATTTGGGGTCCGAAGAATGATTTGTACATCTCCTCGTGCGTCAGGCCGAGGAAATTCTGAATAGTACGTGGCCCTTCTGGGTTGAACTCCCACATGCGGAGGGGCCGGCATTTGCAGGGCTGGACTCGACGAACCAGCATCACTTGCACCACCACAACCAAATTAAAATCTCCCTCGAAGAGATCTTGAATGCGGCTTTGCAGTATAGGCACGTCCTTGGCTGGACCCCAGCTTAGTCCTCTTCTAATCCATGACATCAGTTGTGGTGGGGGGGCCAAGTGAAAAGCGGGGGCAGCCGCCCACTTGGCACTTCTGGGAGCAGTGATGTAAAACCACTCCCGTTGCCATAATCCGGACACCTCTGGAAAGGAACCTTTCGGCCACAAAGCTCCTGCCATCTTGCTTATTGATGCGCCTCCGCACGCTGCATGTTGCCCCTCGATCATCTTTAGCTTCACTTCCAAGGTCTTGAGCCACAGGCCAAAGTGAGGGGTAATGCGGAGGAAGGCCTCACACACGACAATAAATGTCGAGATGTGGAGAAAGGAGTCCGGAGCTAGATCATGGAAATCTAGCCCGTAATAGAACCCCTGACGAAGGGATCCAGAGTGAGGCCTAGGCCTCGGAGGAAGTGGTAGACGAACACGACGTTCTCGTTGGGTTCAGGAGTGGGGACGACCTGCCCTCGAGCAGGCAGCCGATGCGAAACCTCGGCGGTCAGGTATCTGGCCTCCCTCAACTTCTTGATATCCTCTTTCGTGACGGAGGAGGGCATCCATCGGCCTTGAAGGCTGGATCTGGACATGATTGAAGATCCGGAGCACCTGACCTGGGCTTTGGGTGTTAGAACTCGAGGCGGGGGAGGGGTTCGATTGAGCACGAGAGGGAAAAAGCGAAAACCTTGTCCCTTTATAAAGAGGGTGAATATCAAGCGTCCTCACCGTGGCCGTTTGGACTTGCCTATAATCTAGGAGTCCTAGAGACAGTTGGGTTACCCACGACCGTATTAATGAGAATCCCGTAATTGGGGGAACACGATCTCTACTTTGACAAGACGTGTCAAGAAACCGCCTCGCGTTATGTGTGGAGCTGGTTGAAGAAAAACGGTTTGAATAAGCACCGGGCCATGGCATAATGTCATGTTGCCAAAACGTGTCGGCAGATTAGATTTGTGTAAATATTATTCTCTCTATGACAGTATGTGGAACTTATTTTGCAGATCCCGACACTATCCTTGTGTTTAAAATCTTCTATGAAGTATTCGGAGGAGGAACCCGCCTTGGAATGCCGTAGACAATCTGCGCACCGGACTCGTCGTCATTGAAGCCTGGTTCAGGGGCTACTGAGGGAGTCCTGGATTAGGGGGTGTCCGGATAGCCGGACTATAACCTTTGGCCGGACTCTTGGACTATGAAGATACAAGATTGAAGACTTCGTCCCGTGTCCAGATGGGACTTTCCTTGGCATGGAAGGCAAGCTTGGCAATACGAATATGTAGATCTCCTCCCATTGTAACCGACTCTGTGTAACCCTAGCCCTCTCCGGTGTCTATATAAACCGGAGGGTTTTAGTCCATAGGACGAACAACAATCATACCATAGGCTAGCTTCTAGGGTTTAGCCTCTTTGATCTCGTGGTAGATCTACTCTTGTACTACCCATATCATCAATATTAATCAAGCGGGACGTAGGGTTTTACCTCCATCAAGACGGCCTGAACCTGGGTAAAACATTGTGTCCCCTGCCTCCTGTTACCATCCGGCCTAGACGCACAGTTCGGGACCCCCTACCCGAGATCCGCCGGTTTTGACACCGACATCCACCAAATCCAATCCTATGAGAGAGAGCTGAGTGTTGGGGAGACTATCATTTGAAGCACAAGAGCAAGGAGTTCATCATCAACACACTGTCTATTACCTTTTGGAGAGTGGTGTCTCCTAGATTGGTTAGGTGTCACTTGGGAGCCTCCGTCAAGATTGTGGAGTTGAACCAAGGAGTTTGTACGAGCAAGGAGATCGCCTACTTTGTGAAGATCTACCCTAGTGAGGCAAGTCCTTCGTGGGTGATAGCCATGGTGGGATAGACAAGGTTGCTTCTTCATGGACCCTTCATGGGTGGAGCCCTCCGTGGACTCACGCAACCGTTATCCTTTGTGGGTTGAAGTCTCCATCAACGTGGATGTATGATAGCACCACCTATCGGAACCACGCCAAAAATCTCCGTGTCTTCGATTGCGTTTGCACACTCAAATCCCATCCCTTTACATTCTTGCAACTTGCATGATTTACTTTCCGCTGCTCATATACTCTTATCATGCTTGCTTGATATGTATTGTGAATGTTTAAACTTGTGCCAAAACTCCACTTCAACTTAAAGAAATTAAAAACTACAACTTTTCTTACTAAGAGTCTATTCACCCCCTCTAGACACCTCTTCTCAATCCTTTCAGAAGGTTCACCGGTTTGGCTGCGGTGTGAGGCTGCCGTCGCCGTAGAATAACAGTGGGTGTGGGTGAGTGGATGGCCTGGACAATGGTGGGAGTAGTAGGGGGCAGTGAGGCCTCCGCGGCAGCACAGCCAGCCACGGGAGGCAGGAGCAGGCGGCACGACCAGCGCTGCTTTGGGCGGCTGGAGCAAGAAGGCCAGAGGTTGAAGAAGCACTATGGCCGTTGGATGGACATCGTACGGTCACTGGAGCTAGAATCATTCATATTGACTAAGTTGACAAAGCCCTCCGTCCCTGTCAACTTAGTAGGCCCACAAGTCAGCCTCACACTATGGTGGGTCCCAGCTAGCAGGGGTATTCATTTTTTTGTGCGTAATAAGGAGGCACTTCCTTGCGTGCGAAGATATAGCTGGTGGGTCTGATCTGTCAGCGGGGGGATGTTTTTTGTGAAATATAGAGGCCCTTCTGGTGGGTCCTAGCTGTCAGGTGGAGGAATCATTATTTTGCACATAATAAGGAGGCATTTCCTTGTGTGCCGCCATGGACCCAGTTGTCAGCCTCTCCACGTACCGTCCAATTCTGATGGATGTCGTTCGTTGACCACGTTGACCATGCCGCATCGAGAGCACTGGGGCAGTGGACGACGGCGAGGCCTAGGAAGGGAATGACACGGAGCCGGGGAAGACGCGGTAGTGGATGCCCATGCTGAGGGGAGTACGAGTACTGACTGGTCGGCTGCAGGGTGAGACTGACATCGCTAAATAATAACAGGATGTGCGGGTGGGTAGAGGGATGTCCTGGCGGCAGCACAGCCGGCCACGGGAGGAGGGAGCAGGCAGTCCCGCCGGCGCTGGTTTGGGCGGCTGGAGCAGGAAGATCAGATATAAGAGAAGCACGATGGCCGTTGGATGGACATCCAACAATCACTGCTTTGTGTTGACTAAGTTGACAAAGCCTTGCGTACGAGTCAAATTTTTTTAGGACAGCATCATCATGAACCTAGTAGGCCCAGAAGTCAGCCTCCAAATATGTGGAAAACAGCATACATCCCATTAGCCATTATTTTCAATAACTTATAGCCAATTTGCTAATTCTTAAGGATATTTTCGAGCCCATATTCTTTTTATTAGCATTACAGACCATATATTCTGGGCACTGCTAAAAACTTCAATGAAATATTTCATATTTCGGTGGGGTCCGAACTCTTTTAATAATGAAATTTTGACTCACGTTAAAAATGATTTTTAAAAAATTATATCAAAATAAAATTCAAAAAAATTCTCCGCCAAAAATGAATGAAATTTAAAATATTTACTAGCAACATGCTCATGCATTGCACGGAACATGAAGATGCATTTGTATGAGTAACTTATCGTGTGGGAGAAAAGGATGAACGAGGGAAGGCCTTATCTGCAAATGTGGAGAGGAGTGTGGGTAAATTGTCATAGTTTCCTTCCTATCCGTTAGATATAGATCGGACGACCTATATTGCAGGATGGCAGGCACACCATCATCACCAACTCTGCTTTTTATAAGAGTAGAGAAATCCAGAAAAAACGATATTTTAATGTAATTGCCGGTTGGCTTTGGCTTAAAAATTTATAGCCCATTTCTTACAACTTATAGACCATTTTCTGGGGAAGCCGATTTCTTACTACTTACATATCCCTCCTCATCTTGAAAGATTTGTGGCCCAGCGGGGCTGAGAAAAGCAAGTAGGCCTCAGTTGGGTATTCTCCAAAAAAAGAACTAGGCTTTTCAGAAAGAAAAAAGATATCAATTGGGCTCGTCATGTGCTTAAATAAAAGCGTAAGCATGGGCTAGACAGGCCATAGCCCCCGCACAGCGCGCAATTGAGCTCCGCCTCTAAAACTAAAAACTAAAAAACAACTGGGCGAGCTGCTGCGTCCCTGGTGTTATTGGCTCGTTGTGTAATTTTCTCGTTTATTGACTACATTGACAATGGCGTGGGACCTAGTTGTCAAACAATTAGGAGGAAGTATTTTTTGGCTTGTAGGAGTAATAACGAGGCACCTGCTTGCGTAATGCAATGACCCTGGTGGGTCCCTACTGTTAGCCTCTCCATGTACAGTCATCTCATGATTCCTCTTGGTTGTTGACCATGTTGACAACGCCAGACAGCGGTGGGAACAGTGAGCGAACCAAGGTGGAGAACGACGGCGAGGCCTCAAACGGGAATGCACCAGAGCAGTGGAAGGTGCGGCAGTGTAGTGGCAGGCGAACGGTAGTACGAGGGCAAAAACATGTAACTGAAGCTTGCAAACAGTACAAAAAGCCCAAGGATTAATTGTTCATCAAATTTAGACAAGACCCAGATTGAACATGGCAATAACATCTAACCCAACCACTCTTTTTCGCAGTCACAACCAAATGGATCGGTTTGATCCATAAAATCAACATCCTACGCAAAAAAAATTATTGGAGGATGACTACAAGTTGTTGTAAATAGAAGCCGAGCACGTTCAGAATCCCATTTGTCCGCCTGAAACTTCTTCTTTTTTTGTTCAACATGTTCGTCCGTGAGAAATCTCTTTACGAAAAACTTAAGCCTCATGGACAATAGTAACCTCGCATTCAACAGGAAGAATGTGACAAAGCTTCTGTTTGCCTAGTTGGATGCATATCCATCCATCATTATTGTCCTCAAACTAATGTCATGAGAACTGAGAAAATCCTGGTGCTTATTACGCCACCCATTGGTCATACAGTTTTCTCTATATGGTAGCAGTGCCTAAGTAGACATGAAGATTGAAAACAGTTAAGGTCTGAAAAAAGAGTATGTCGAAAGAGCGACAACTGAACGGTTAATTCTAGTACAATATATACGGGCTTTCAATGTGTATGAAATCATCACTTCTATATATAAATTCTCCAGAGATCGAAAGCATCGCAACAAGCTAATAATTATGTTCAGATCAAAACTAGACATTTCGATATATAAGATCTTGACATAATCCAGCAGCATTGATAGGCTATCCATGGATGAACTCTTCATTGAGCATATAACATAATATTAGTACCCAAAGTGTACCCCAAGATGATATAAAACTTATGCGCACAAATGAAAAATGCAGCTTATGATTACAAATGTGTAGATGATAATATATGGTACCTGAAAAAGTGAGGAGCCAAACACCAACTTCTTGTGATCATTAAACGGATCACTAATTAGACCCAAGGTCTCCAGTTTGGGCGCAAAGACGACAGTTATTGCGAAGGTTTATAACAATCATCAAGGAGAAACCTTTGAAGTGAAGGGGCATCTTTGATGATGAGTTGTCGTCCTTCAAAAAAATTCCAATGCTTTTAAGGTGAGGCGACTTTATTTGGAGACAACTGATAGAGATTTCTATTCCCAAAACAATCAACAAGCGCTCCAGGGCAGGGCAACTGGAGTGGATGATGCTGTGTAGTGAGGCCTCCGACAGATAAACCACCACAAGCGGAAAAAAATAGCAGTGGGAGTCGAAGCATTTGTACCAAATCGTCTGGTAGATGGCACCGGGCGAAGGTGGCGGTGTGGAGAGAGGAGGAAAACCGCGAGATGGACAATGGTGGTGTGGGCAAGAATTCCTGGTGTGTTCATGGTATGAAACTTTCATGGTAATGGTAGAACTCAAACTGCTGGAGTTTTCCGAATTTAGGGGATGTCATCCAAGCGTCCACCATGCCGGGTATGGACAGTAGATAGCATGTCGGGATGCAGAGGTGTTGAACGGGGCCCTGCTGGTGAGAGGAGATGATGGCTCTGAGGAGATCAAATTCAGGAAGGATAGATATCTGAGGACAGTCGAGATTGAGGGGTGCGGTGTGCCATAGAGGGCGCCACCGAGTTGAGAGGACTTGTGTGCGGCAGCAATCCTTGGTGGGGAGAAGCGAGATGATCTCCTCAAGGATGACGTCCGGGAGATCGCTGATGTGGTCCACTCGAGATTCTACCGGTTCCTCAGATCTGGGTGGGGGGGCTCGCCGCTTCTCCCCGCGCTACCGGGTGCGGGATCTACAACCAGCGTTGCCGCTGGCGGGAGCCTCATCTTCTTGGCACTGGGGCCAGCTTACTCCATTTTCCTTGTGGGCATCGCACCGAGCTCACGGGTTTGAGTAGAGTAGCCAGAGACGAGCCTAGTGGCAGTGCGAGTTGGGAAGGAGGGCTGGGGTTTTCTGTAGGAGTGGAAGAATAGGAGCAGACATTTTCCGTACGAGTGAGGAAGAAGGTGAGCAGGTGTTTTCTGGATGAGTGAGGAAGATGGGGAGCGGGGGGAATTGGGGGGGGGAAGCGGGAGAGTCCAGCGAGCTGCAGTATAAGTGGAAGCAAGGAGGAAGGAGGGTTTTTCTGGGATCGCCCCCTCTTCAAGAAATATGGGCTTCTCCTCGCAAAAAACAAAAACAAATGGGCTTTAAGATGGATGGGCTTTTGTATCGGCCTAGTCGACTGCCTGTGTTTCGTACTGGAGGGCCTTAACACTAGAGGCAGCCCATTAGAGACACTCTCCAGCTCTCCAGCTTATTGCCCATTCGAAAGAAAATAAGAGAAGCCTCCAGCTTAATTATGGCTCTTCATCGGTAACATTTTTCAACTTGGCATCCACCAAATTAGAGGATGCGGTACTGGATGCAGACACTCACACTGTTCGCATAGCGCGGCAAAGTAAGGTGTCAAATAACAGGCCTACAATATACTTACTAGATTGTGAAGGTTCATAGGCTAGTCAGCATTCATATTAAACTAAGCTTCAGAAGATACGGTATGCATACTAACATTCAAAAGAACAAAAGTTCAATATGTTTATGCATCTCAATGATTCACCATACTATAACCAATACAAAGTTGTGAGAAGGTGTGGAAATAAATAAAATTGGTCGATGCTTCTCTAAGCAAAGGGTCTCCCTGCGCACGCATTAATTTCCTAGGAATGCTTGTTTCTTCACAATGTTGCGAGCACTTTGAGCATGTTGGCAACTCCATAGCTAGCTAGCTGCCTCATCTTGCAATTGATGTTGACACATTTGCAGCAAACACATGAGGCAATAGAGATGACTCAACATGAGTCCATATTGTGCAGTTCCCCTGAAATCATCTTCATTGTCCTGAATCTGAAAAGATAGGAAAATAATAGCTATACTTAAACGGTGTTGCAAAACAATAGCACATATCAATAGCTCGGCATGAAAAAACACAATCATCTGGACGAAGGGGGTAGTGACCTACCTCAGGAAGATTATATATAATTTCATAAGTCCTTAGTTGATTTCCACCTTCGGCCGCACTGCTTGTTTGCTCCTCCACACATGACAGGATCGTTCCGCACTGCAATCAGCAAGTCAACGTACGAATAAGCTTATTTCATCTTGCGATGGTGATTACCTAGTTACGAATGTAGGAATACCTGGAGCACCATGAGGTTAGCTCATAGCAGGTAGATGCAGCCATATAAATTTTGTGCGGTGCTACCAAAATTGAGGTTTGTATCCCTTCCCGTTATGAGAATTCTTCTTGAAGTTGGTAGAATGTGACGGCTTGTTCTTTGCATCGAACTTGCCTTTCCCCTGAGATTTGTTCTTGTTGTTTTGGGGCTAGTTGGGCTGGAAGTTCTTCTCGTGTACCATGTGGGCACTAGAAGCTCCCTCGACGACCCGAGCACGTGTGTCTTTTGCTCTCCCCTTCTCTTCAAAATCAAGAGTGCTAATGAGATCTGAAACGGAAAATTCATGTCTCTTGTTTTTAGAGAAGTGGCAAAATTGTTCCACGAAGGTGGAAGCTTGGCAATGATGGTCCCGGCAACAAATTTGTCCGGCAACACACACTTAAAGTACTCAAGTTCCTTAGTGAGTGACTATATCTCATGAGTCTGCTAAACAACAGAGCGCTCATCAGTCATCTTGTAGTCACAGAATTGCTCCATGACGTACAACTCATTGTCAGCGCCCGAGGCCCCAAATGTGGCCTCAAGCGCAGCCCACATGTCTTCGCCGCTGTCAAACGACATATATGAATCCACAATGGAATCGTCAAGAACACTCAGCAGGGCGGCTTTGAAGAGGGTATCCATGTTCTCAAAAGCTTCCTGCTGTGTAGGATTAAGATCGCCCTCAGGCTTACCCTTAGTGGCATCATAGCAGTACATGATCTGAAACCAATATACTGCTCTTGTGCGCCACCTTTTATATTGCACCCCCTTAAAAGTAGGCGGCTTCAAAAGTGCAGCAAAACCACTTGGAGTAAATTGCCTATAATCGGGGTTTTGGATTGGATTGTTGAATATATGAGCAATTTACTATGAGATTTAATCCAAATCAATAGTAAATACATCATGACAACAATTGCAAAGATCAAAGTAATGATGCAGACAAAACCAGGAGGATAGAATCACATACTGTAAAGCGGGAGCAGAACCGCTATGGTTGATGTTGTCACTCATGTCGTTGATGGGGAGGTTACCGAGGTCGGGGAAGAAGGTTGTCATTGAGGAATTCGTTGCTGGTAGCAGTCACATGATTGTGCTCCCCAAAAACCTGATCGCCCCTCTCCCGTACAGGATCATGAAAGGCGGGGTTCGGAGGACTATTGTCCCTTCTCGCGGTGTACGCCGGAAGGAGGGCTGGAGAAGAATTGCGTGGCGGCACTAAGATCTGGAACGGTGCGAAACCATATGATACAGTGGCAGCTAGGGTAGAGCCTGTCAGGTCGGTTGTGAGAGTAAGACCAAGTATAATAGTAGGCCTTTGGCCCAAACCCCACGTCCAAGTCAATAATAGCCCCACTATCCAAAAGAATCAGAAACGACTGAGTAATTAAGGCATCCGTTAATTATTAGTTAATGACTTAATAAATTTTCCGACCAACAAAAATATAGACCCGCCTTTAGTATAATACTATATCATTAGTAATGGCCCCACCTTTTGTCTCACAAAGTATGTTGGAGCTCCTGCTACAACCGGCTACAAGTTTACAACCCGCTTCTCTTCTCTCTCCTCTTCTCTCTTGATCAACTAAGCACAAATACTATATTTAAATCCTTATAGCCTGCTTATGTCATCTAATTGTAGTACTTGCTCTAAAGTTACTCTCCACTGTGTAGTCTGAAATGCTGTGCGTGCAGCGGGCGGTGCCCTCGGTCAGCGCACCGCTTCAATGGCGAAAGCAGTGAGAGGTCGCGTCGCCCTGACTTACCATCAATGTGGAGCGGCGGGGTCAGCTGGTGCTGGGAAGGAAGCGCGCGCGGGTGGGGGGGTTGGTGGGTCAAGAAGGTGAGAAGCCAACTTGGGATCGGTCCGGACGCGGAAATATCATGTGCTCCCATACTCACTAGTTTCATGCATATGACACTAGTCTATGTTACTACTCCCTCATTTCCGTTTATAGGGCTTATTCTCAAAATCTTAGTTTTTCCATTTTGTAAGGATCAATTTGGTTGTTCCCCATCACAAGTTTAGATTTCAAGGTGCATTAAATAATTGCATGCAAGTATTAAGAGAAAATTGACCAATGCATGTACTTAATGCATGCATGCATTGCAATGAATAAAATGGTAAACATAATTTGTTGAGGAAAACAAGAGGATTAATTGGGTGCTTTTGCAAATTACAAAAGGTATTCCACCACTCAACATCTACTTTGGTTGGTGAGATTTTAGAATTGAGCCCTATAAACTGGAAAGGAGGGAGCCCTATAAACCGGAAAGGAGGGAGTAGTACAGTAATGTTATGATAGCTTCATTTATTAGCTTGTAGACTCATCTTGTCTTGGGAAATGCTTTGTTACAGTAACATATTATGTTACCACTTCTTATTAACTACTTGCCACATAAGCAAAATTTTCTTGGAGTGCGCTAAGTTACTCCCACTATAACTAGCCATACAAAGTGTGGGCTATGTGGAGGGCGTTGTAAGAAAGCTTTTCATCATTCTGCGAGTTGGCATGACACATCAAAGTAGTAGTTTTTTTTCAAAATGTACATCAAAGTACTAGTGTAGTAGTCTCCAAAAAGGGTTGACCATGTCCATGGCTACCATCCCATCCCGTGCTCCATCATTGAGTATGTGCACGATTCACGTGCCATTCAAGAAAAAAACTGCATACGTTCCATTGAAAAAAAATTAAAAACAAACACGCCACCGCGTCATGGTCAAACTTTGATTCGTCCATGCGTGGTTCCCGACCCTCCACTAAGTGAACAACTACCAAACGCATCAAATTATCACATGAGCTACCTCTTCATCCAAAAATGAGCTCCACCGTGTACCCGCGCGCGTGTGTTAGGGAATGAGGCACAAAGTACGTGCGTCCATGCGTGCAATTTTTCTCTTCGTGCACGTACTCCTTTTTTGTGGGTGATTCGTGCACGTACTCGTCCTACGTTGGTGACCGTTGGTGAGTCTCACTTATCTCTACATCTCAACATGTACATCTACATCTGCATCTATGTCTACATTACATCTACATCTACATATACCTCTACTATAGTACATCAAGTTTTAAACATGAGACCAGCCATTTTCTTGCATGACACGACCAGCCCGTATCACTTCTTGCTCCTCGTCTCTCTCAAAGTGCGTCCGGCAGGCGATTTTGTCATCAATTGAAGTTGGTTCGCTCACATTGGGTCCCACATGTTATAAATCTAAAAATAATACTCTGACCGGCAGACCATTGAAAGAGGTATATTTTTCACCCTCAAATGTAAGTTGATGGACAAATAAACCCCCGAAGTCAATTTTGGTACGATTTTTACCCTCAAATCTATAAAACCGGGTATATCACCCCCTTGAGCGGTTTTAGTATTCACATGTTAGAGTTAAGGCAGTTTTGATTGTTGACTAGGAATTGACTAATTATTTACACCAATGAAATGGCAATGACGCTGTCGGAAGCCGCGGATGTCGTTGGAGATGTACCCAATGGACCCCGACCTTCCCTATGAGGAGAGGAGATCATGCAGGTGTCTTTCAAGCTCAAGGGGTCGTCGGGCTACCTCATTGGCTCATCGCCCGCCTTCCGTTGGTCCTCCTAGAGCCTCTATCATTGTCGCGCAGCTCACGGTGGCCCTCATTTGCAGGTGGGCGCTGCTAGCTAGGAGACATAGTTGAGTTAATCGAACCCTACTTGAAAATAAATTGTGTCCTTGGCCTAAGCTCAGCCACTACTAGAAGAAAACACCTATAGAGGAGGTCGATGAGAGGCAGCACCGTGCTACCTACATTGGTCGTTTGATTCATAGGATAGAATGCTATAAGATTTTTTCCCATGTAATCATGTGTTAATTGGCAATCTAGCATCCACCAAACTTTTTTTTCACTTCCTTTGTTTTTCCTGTGTCAAACACTCTGGTTTTTTAGGGGAACACTGTGTTAATGCTATGGGATTCAAGTGGACATGCCACTCCAATCCTTTATTTTTATTTATGAAGAGAGTACTTGTTGCTGCAAGACCACTGTGTTAATGATGTGCCACTTCAAGAGCCGCCTATATTAATTAACCGTGCAGCAATTCATTTAGTAGTACTAGGTTAGTAGGTGACCTTGCACTTGGCTCTTCTCCTCTTCTGGAATTCGTACAATAATGATGGTACTACAGTAGTACTTCTGGCAATCTGACACCAAATGAACTGCTGCAAGTGGTGGACGTGCAGCAGTTCATTTGGTGTCAGATTGCCAGCAGTTCATTTGACTTCCGAAAGAGGCGAAGAGGCAAGCGCAAGGTCGAACATTAAATAGTGGGGAGTAACTTATACTAGTGACCAAGGAGGAGGGGAAAACGAGAGAACTTAATGTTTATTTGCTAATTAATAGCATTGCATGTAATGAACTAACCACTTCATGTCGTGTTTGGTAGTCTCAAGTCATTAAAAGCATGCACACCCACATCTCTTATTGGTTGATATGTCAAGAAACAAGAAATGAGGTAGAAGTTAATGCACCGCACCTAAGTGTTTTGGGATTATTTGGTTTTCGTAAGATGACTTACACACCTAGACGGAGGGAGTATTACTAGTTGGCATGCATGATACTACTTATAATACTCCCATTACAACCAGCCTGGTAGAATTAAAATACCTAATCCAAATGGTCGTCACCCTATCTCTTTGTCCTCCTCAAGCATCCGGCGGAAGAAGAATCGTGCAAGACACCGGATGTATTCGCCGGCGTCGCCTCGGCGGTGGCCTTCATGGGATACAATCGGCGATAGCCTCCCGTGTTCTACTTCTCAGTGATGGCGGCCGGCGGGGATATGCTGCCCGTCACCTCGTCGACATCCGCGTAGCCGCATCACCTCGTCGACATCCGCGGTGGCTTCTTTCTCTGCCTGCATGTCACGGCTACGCGCGCGTCGGAGGCGGATGGCGCAGTCGCAGACACTGGAGGCGTTGTACGACGCGGCGGCGTCGAGGGCAGCAATGATGCCTGTGCCGCCGTGCTCCCTGACAAGCCGGCGCGGAGCAAGTCGGCACTCTTCCACGAGTTGTATTGGAGAGGCTAGCTGCGGAACCACGCGCTAGCTTAGTACGGCAACTGCCTCCGACGGGCTAGGCGAGGTAGGTGGAGAAGCGAGCGGCCTCACTCGTAACTGCCGGGCTCGGCAGGCCACCCAGACGGCTTTTGTGCTGGAGAACTACTCTTCCTGATCGTTGGATGCCGCCGAAAGAGTGGACAAAATGGTGGAAGGAGGAGCTTGGCCGGCGTCCTGCTCCTGAACGGACGTGTGTGACCGGAGTTCATTTCTCGCATTCCATGCGGGTTTAAATGTAGGTTTTTGAATGCGGTGAGGAGGTGGGTACAGCTGGGACTGCAGCGGGCGGCACCCTGGGCGAGCGCGCCGCTTAAAATGGCGGACGCGGTGAGAGGTCGCGTCTGCCATGACCCCCTTGACCGTGGACCTTGACGGTGTACGTCACCTTGTGTCCAGATCTGAGATGCCATGTGTAACAGATGAATGACTCCAAGCTCGACCACCGTGATGCAAGAGGTGCGAGCCGAGGAACACTATTGGAGACACCCCCCCTCATAATTTTCCTCATCATCATCTAAGTCCTAGAAGATCTCACCCACATCATCATTAGGCATGCAGCCACCTTCATAGACAACGTGCGCAGAAGGAGTAGAGGCGACTGGGGACACACCATGTCGTGGGCACTCCGTACATGCTCGTACGCATGCAGCGTGCGTGCTTTTCCATTGGTGCTAGCTCTAAGGCCGAGGCTGTGGTCGTCTTCGTCTCTGGCTAGTCGTTGAGCAACGACGGCAAAGATGTGTTGCAAGAGATGTGTAGGCGCCGTTGTGTGCGAGCTTCGCCGTAGCACGACGAACCGGACGTCGCCGCAGATGGTGCACGCCTCCATGCAGCCAAGTGTGTGCGCATGCATGTGTTATTCACGTGCATTCTGCGGCCGAGTGTGTGTGCATGCATGTGTTGTGTACATGCGTTGTGTGCTCCATGTTGTGCGCCTATGTGCGTGAGTTGGATCGGCATGAGTTAGTGCGTTGGCGTGTGTACATGCGTGGCTGCATGTGTCTTGTACATGTGTGGCTTCTTGCATGGTTATCAATATAAACTATAAAATATCTTCAACTTAGCATCCTGATGTATTGTCTCTAGTAGTTAGCGAAGAGTTCAGGTTCTGTTATTTGTTTATAGGTGGGCAGGCGGCAAAAAACAAGGGAAAACGCGCAAGGTTCCTTGCAGACGCTCCACTACGAGGTTCCTTGCTCCTTCTCGGTCGTCAGGAATCTATATTCTTCTACTCTTTTTATGGGAGCTTTGTTCATCCTTTTGCCAACACGAGAGACATCTAGCATCAAGGTGCACGTGTCATGCAAGAAAACGGAGATAATCAGATAAGCAGTGCGTAAGTGAGTCGTGCATTTCGATGGCACCTACTACGCAATATTTTTCTCCTCGATGGCACGTGAATAGTGCATGTACTCAACGATGGAGCACGGGACGGTAGGCATGACATGGTCAGCCCTTTTTTGGAGAGAGTACGTACTAAACAACTTTGATGTGTCCCGTCAACTCGCAGAACAACGAAAAGCTTGCTTGCTACGCCTTCTCCCTCGCCAACGCGTGCGCGGTGGCTCGTAGCACGAGGAGAAACTTTTGCTTACAAGCGGTGGACGTGTAGCAGTTCATTTGGTGTCAGATTGCCAGCAGTTCATTTGACTTCCGGAAGAGGCGAAGAGCCAAGCGCAAGGTCACCTACTAACCTTAGGCTAGCCATAGTGGGAGTAACGGATAACATAAGTAGGAGTACCTCCTTTTTTATTCTAGAAACAACCACACGTGAATATTGGACGATAGCAGCACAGCAACTGAATCAAAAATCGAAACCAATCAATGAACTACTACTACTGGTGAGCGTTTGCTAGTATCAGGTACTCCGTTTGTCCATGTAGATACGGCTTAATGTGTTTTCCGAGACTAACTTTGGCCATGTTTGGATCCATGGGTTAGAGTTAGTTTGAGCTAGTTGGGGATCAAATAGCCCTAAAGTATCCAAACATGAGGGTTAAATTGGAGCAAGTTGCCACAAACCCACCAAAAAAACTATCCCACCCATGAGTCGCTAACATGTGATGAGTTAACCGACCTCAATAGACGGCAAAAACGCCAGCCCACCGCACTTTGAGGGACACGAGGAGTGAGAAGCGATATGAGCTGGTGGATTACTAGAGCTAGGTGTCGCATGGAGGCCAAGAAATCTGGTGATTAGGTTAGCCATGGAGTATGATGTAACTACACTGGGTTGTCGTGTTTCATACTCTTCCGGTCTACTATGGAGATGATTGGTTGATTTTTTATCACTGAATAATATAAAATATTATGAGTGCAGACGCTCCACCATGAGGTTCCTTGCTCCTTCTCGGTCGTCGGGAATCTATGTTCTTCCACTCTTTTTTTTTAACGTGAGCTTTGTTCATCCTTTGGCCAACACGCAGGACATATAGCATCAAGGTGCACATGTCATGCAAGAAAATGGAGATAAGCAGTGCGTAAGTGAGTCGTGCACTACAATGGCACCTAGTGCTACGCAATATTTTTCCCACTGTGGTCCATAATGCAAAGTAACATAGTAGTAGTGTCATACTAGTTGGCTTCATTTATTACCTTGTAGACTCATCCTCTCTTGGAAAGTGCTATGCTACAGTAACATATTATGTTACTCTAAACACATCTCTCCTCATTAAATACATGCCACATAAGCAAACTTGTCTTGGACTGCACTATGTTACTACCTATGTTACTCCCACTATGACCAGCCTTAGTAGGTGACCTTGCGCTTGGCTCTTCACCTCTTCCAGAAGTCGAATGAACTACTGGCAATCTGACACCAAATGAACTGTTGCACGTCCACCGCTTGTAAGAAAAAGTTTCTGCTCATGCTGCGAGCCACCACGCACGCATTGGCGAGGGAGAAGGCGTATTAAGCAAGCTTCTCATCATTCTGTGAGTTGTCGCGTGTTGGAAAAAGGATGAACAAAGCTCACGTCAAAAAAAAGAGTGGAAGAACATTGATTCCTGACAACCGAGTGTTGGAAATATGCCCTAGAGGCAATAATAAAATGGTTATTATTATATTTTCTTGTTCATGATAATTGTCTATTGTTCATGCTATAATTGAATTAACCGGAAACCATAGTACATGTGTGAATACATAGACCACAACATGTCCCTAGTAAGCCTCTAGTTGACTAGCTCATTGATTAATAGATGGTTATGGTTTCCTGACCATGGACATTGGATGTCGTTGATAACGGGATCACATCATTAGGAGAATGATGTGATGGACAAGACCCAATCCTAAGCATAGCACAAGATCGTGCAGTTCGTTTGCTAGAGCTTTTCCAATGTCAAGTATCATTTCCTTAGACCATGAGATTGTGCAACTCCCGGATACCGTAGGAGTGATTTGGGTGTATCAAACGTCACAACGTAATTGGGTGGCTATAAAGGTGCACTACAGGTATCTCTGAAAGTGTATGTTGGGTTGGCACGAATCGAGACTGGGATTTGTCACTCCATATGACGGGGAGGTATCTCTGGGCCCACTCGGTAACGCATCATCATAATGAGCTCAATGTGACTAAGGAGTCAGCCATGGGATCATGTGTTACGGAACAAGTAAATTGACTTGCCAGTAACGAGATTGAAGGAGGTATGGGGATACCGACGATCAAATCTCGGGCAAGTAACATACCGATGGACAAAGGGAATTATATACGGGGTTGATTGAATCCTCGACATCGTGGTTCATCCGATGAGATCATCTTGGAACATGTGGGAGCCAACATGGGTATCCAGATCCAGCTGTTGGTTATTGGTCGGAGAGATGTCTCGGTCATGTCTGCATGGTTCCCGAACCTGTAGGGTCTACACACTTAAGGTTCGGTGACGCTAGAGTTGTAATGGGAATAGTATGTGGTTGCCGAAGGTTGTTTGGAGTCCCGTATGAGATCCCGGACGTGACGAGGAACTCCGAAATGGTCCGTAGGTGAAGATTAATATATTGGACGAAGGGTATTGGAGTCCGGAATTGTTCTGGGAGTACCGGGTGACGACCAGCGTGACCGAAAGGAGTTTCGGAGGCTCCGGTAAGCGTTTGGGGGCCTTATGGGCCAAGGGGAGGGGGCACACCAGCCCACTAAGGGGCTGTGTGCCCCTCCCACCCCATCTCACGTAACCTGGAGAGGTGGGGGCGCCTCCCCTAGGGCAGCCGCCCCTCCCGGCTTGGGGGCATGTTTCCTAGGGGTGGGGGCGCCCAAACCCATCTAAGGTTTCCCCTATGGCTGCCGCCCCTCCCCTAGGGAAACCCTAGGGCACCTCCGAGGGAGTCCTGGACTAAGGGGTCCTCGGGCATCCGACCTCTTGGATATGGGATGGACTGTTGGGCCGTGAAGATACGAAGACCGAAGACTCTACCCGTGTCCGCATGGGACTCTCCTTGGCGTGGAAGGAAAGCTTGGCGACCAACTATGAAGGTTCCTTTCTCTGTAACCGACCTTGTGACACCCTAGATCCCTCATGTGTCTATATAAACCGGAGGGCTAGGTCCATAGATAGCCCGAGATAACCATAATCATAGCCAGGTTAGACTTTTAGGGTTTAGCCATTTATGATCTCGTGGTAGATCAACTCTTGTAATACTCATATTCATCAAGATCAATCAAGCAGGAAGTAGGGTATTACCTCCATAGAGAGGGCCCAAACCTGGGTAAACATTGTGTGCCCCGTCTCCTGTTACCATCAATCCTAGACGCACAGTTCGGGACCCCCTACCCGAGATCCACCAGTTTTGACACCGACATTGGTGCTTTCATTGAGAGTTCCACTGTGCCATCCTCAAAAGGTTTGATGGCTTCTTCAATCATCTACAACGATGTTGTCCAAGGGGAAGTCTTCCTCCCCAGACAGATCTTCGTGTTCGGCAGCTTTGCACTACGGGCCACCTCGCTTGGCCATCTGGAGCAGATCGAAAGCTATGCCCCTGGCCACCAGGTCAGATTTGGAAGCTTAAACTACATCGCGGATATCCGTGGAGACTTGATCTTTGACGGATTCGAGACCACGGCAGCCGCTCCCAGCCACCATGATGAACATGACTTAGATCTGTCATCGGGACATACCCAGGATTGCACCTGAAACCGCTCTGGCCTCAGATCCAAAGCAGGTTGCGCCATCCGAGGACAGGAAGCTCCACCCCGCCACGGAAGCCGCAGACCCCATAGCATTGGAGCCGCACACAGACTTATCTTCAAGTAACATCTGTGTCACCGGAGCTACGGACTCGTTTCTGGTCTTAAGTTCTGAACTATGTGCGTCCGCACATGTCGAACATGATCGTTCATCGATCGCCGAATTCAGCGCCGCAGACATCTTCCGGCACTCTCCTCTGGGCGACATGCTAACCTCGTTAAGAGGACTATCTTTAGCGGGAGGCTCACAGCCGAATTATGTCCGGCTCGAACCGGAGGCTGATGATGGAGAATTTTACTTCCCACCCACCACCCACTTCATAGCCACTATCAAAGACTTAACTGACATGCTTGATTACAGCTCTGATGACATCGACGGTATGGACGACGATGCCGGAGAAGAAGAGGCCCAGAACCCGTCGTTCACCGCACGCTGGACGGCCACTTCCTCATATGATGTATACATGGTGGATCCACCAAAGGAGAATAGCAGCGATGACAAGGAAGATCCAGCTGAGCATAAACCTTCACTGATACAATCAAAGTGCCGACGTCAGCGGCGCCGCTCTAAGTCACGCCGTAGTAAAGACAGCAACACCGGCACAGGAGAAGATAACACTCCGGAAGGTGCTGAAGACAACGAAGACCCCGTTGACGCAGCTACTGAATAGGATGAACGGGAGGATGGGCAGGTTAGCCCTGGTAAACAGGCCACGCACGAAGACTCAGAGGATGATAGTTATCTTCCGCTATCCGAGGATGAGGCGAGCCTTGGCACTGAGGATTTCATCATGCTTGAGGAACCTCTTGAGCAGGAGCGCTTCAACCGCCAGCTAATAGCCACTGCAAGGAGCCTGAAGAAGAAGAAGCAGCAGCTTCAAGCTGACCAAGATCTGCTCAACGATAAATGGACCGATGTCCTAGTAGCCGAAGAATACGGCCTCAAGCACCCAGCCAAAAGCTACTCAAAGCACAAATTTCTACCTCAGTTCGATGACGAGGCACCGCGCAATGCGGCTGACCGACCACCACATGGTCGGGATAAAGCGGCTACTCAAGCCGAATACCAGCCCGCCCCGCCTCATCACAAAGGCAGAGGTAAATCAGCTCACAGTCATACATATGACCTTCGACGGTACCTGAGTAATAAAGCAGGACATACCAGATCGATCTACGGATCGTGAGGACGTGCCCCGACACGCGACGACGACCATCTATTCGGACGCGACAAACCTAGTCATGCGCGGGCTGAAAGCCGCAGACGGACCTCATCAGAGCTACGTTGCGATACGGCCCGATATAGAGGCGCCGCACACCCTCATTGCTTCACAGACGAAGTCATGGAACATGAATTCCCAGAAGGGTTCAAACCCGTGAATATAGAATCATACGATGGAACCACAGACCACGCGGTATGGATCGAAGACTTCATTCTCCATATTCATATGGCCCGCAGTGATGACCTCCGTGTCATTAAATACCTCCCCCTCAAACTCAAAGGACCAGCCCGTCACTAGTTGAACATCCTGCCCGAAAATTCCATCGGCGGCTGGGAGGACTTGGAAGAAGCCCTCCTTGATAACTTCCAAACTACATATGTTCGACCTCCGGACGCTGATGACTTAAGCCATATAGTTCAACAGCCCAGAGAGTCCGCCAGGAAATTCTGGACTAGGTTCTTAACTAAAAAGAACCAAATCATCGATTGTCCGGATGCCGAAGCCCTAGCTGCCTTTAAACACAGCATCTGCGATGAATGGCTCGCCCGTCACCTCGGCCAAGAGAAACCAAAGTCCATGGCGGCCCTCACAGCACTCATGACCCTCTTTTGTGCGGGCGAGGATAGTTGGTTGGCCCATAGCAAAAACAATGCAAGCAACTCCAGCACCCCTGAAGCTAAAAATAGAAAATAGCAACGACAAGTCTCGACGCAACAGATACAAGCGTCGAAACAACAATGACAACACCGAGGATACGGCGGTCAATGCTGGATTCAGTGGCTCTAAGTCTGATCAGCGGAAGAAGCCGTTCAAAAAGAACAATTCGGGCCCATCTAGCTTAACCGCATACTTGATCGTCCGTGCCAGATTCATGGCACCCCAAACAAACCACCCAATCATACCAATAGAGATTGTTGGGTTTTTAAACAGGTCGGCAAGTTAAATGCCGAAAACAAGGATAAGGGATTGCAAAGTGAAGACGATGACGAGGAGCCCCGACCATCGAACACAGGGGGACAGAAGAAGTTTCCCCCTCAGGTCTAAATGGTGAACATGATATATGCTACCCACATCCCCAAGAGGGAGTGCAAGTGCACTCTCAGGAACGTCTACACGATAGAGCCAGTCGCCCCAAAATTTAATCCATGGTCGTCATGCCCGATCACTTTTGATCACCGGGATCATCCGACCAGTATCCGTCACGGAGGTTCAGCTGCACTGGTCCTGAACCAATAATTGATGGGTTCCACCTGACGCGAGTCCTGATGGACAGTGGCAGCAGCCTCAACTTGCTCTATCAGGATACAATGCGCAAAATGGGCATTAACCCATCGTGGATCAAGCCCATAAAGACTACCTTTAAAGGAGTCATACCTGGCATAGAGGCCCGTTGTACGGGCTCAATCACACTAGAGGTTGTCTTTGGATCTCCGGACAACTTCTGAAGTGAGGAGTTAATCTTCGATATCGTCCCCTTTCGCAGCGGCTACCACGCACTACTCGGACGAACCGCATTTTCTCAATTCAATGCGGTGCCACACTATGCCTATATCAAGCTGAAGATGCCCGGACCACGCGGCGTCATAATAGTCAATGGAAACACGGAACGTTCCCTCCGCACCGAGGAGAACACCGCTGCCTTAGCGGCAGAGGTACAGGGCGGCCTTTTCAAGCAGAACCTCCATTCGGCGGCCGATCCCCCGGACACTGTCAAGAGAGTCCGAACCATTCTGCAGAAGGACAGCTCGGCTCGTCAAGAGCTCGACTAGAAATTTGGCCTCCGTCCCAGTCCTGACCAAGTGGCGGCAATTGTACCGCGCGTACATAATTACGCACTAAAAGTACCATGGACACGGATGGAGGAAAAATCAGCCTATGATCCGCAATGCGGCTCGACCGCCCCGCACACACATAATTTCACTATTTCCTATTTTTTTCTCTTTTTCTTCCTTTTTTAAGGCCTTTCTTGATGGCTTGACCATCGAATCTTTTCAGAGGGCAAAAATACCAAGGCGACAAGAAGCTTGGACGTAGTGGGGAATCTTTAGGTGGTTTCTTTAACGATCCCTTTACCTGTTTTCAGGACCCACACGCTGCTCTCCCTTGGTTAAGGCATAGTAAATAGCCTTCTGCCTATCACACTACTTGTATAATGCGCTTTAACGCACCAAGGAAATTATAATAGAACCGGTTTGCGGCCCAAATTTTATGGTTCTAGCCTGCCACTTGTTCTTCTTTTTCTTCCTTTTTTCTTTTGTTTTCTGGTAACTCTATCAGATAACACCCGTGCACTTTGGTGTGTTTCAATTTGCCAGAGGCTTCATAGCGCCCCGCAACATGGCAACAAAAGTCTGAACACGTTTACAGTACAGTTCGGCACCCCGAATTTAGCACTATATGCATTGGCTCCGAATCATGTCTTCGGTCAATAGTTGGGTTGCCCGGCTCTTGTGCTTACTACCTTACGTTTCGCTGTATCAGCTAGGGTAGTAAAGGGAGAACTATTGTGATTGTGCCCTAGTTTACCCAAGTGAGCACCTCAGTAGAGAAAGCCGAAAACTGACTGTCATGATGCGGCGAGAGCCGGTCAGCTCTTCGGAGGTCTCAAATCCTTAGAGGGTTTTTTCCGCATTTCATGAGGGATCGGTACTTACCCGATCAAGTGTTTACAGCATCCTAGTCCGGATACTAGGGTCTGCGCCTATATTTCTATTGTCAAACTCCTATGGCTAAGTGAGGGTGCTAAAGCCACATAGTCTAATTGCCTGGTTCGTCGCGCTAAACACCTCCTTCAAGGACCAAACAATTTGATCAAGAGTGTTTAGATTACATCCCGGACACCCCCGTATTTCCTACGTGGGGGCAGAAGCTGACGACTGGCCAACTCTCAGATTTCACATAACACGGCCGCACAGGAGGAGAATTTTTTAAACAAAACATTATATTACATAGGGATTTTGTTTCATCATACAAGGCAAAGACAACATGAATGTATTCATTCGAAAATAATGTCTTGCGAACATTGCGTTGCTACAATGCGAGACCCCTCCAGGACATCTGCAAAATACCGCTCGGGCGTGCAGTGCTCCTTGCCCTCTGGCGGCCCCTCGGTCGTAAGCTTGACGGCGTCCATCTTCGCCCACCATATCTTGATGCGGGTGAAGGCCATGCGCGCACCTTCAATACAGGCCGATCGCTTGACAACGTCCAGCCAAGGACAGGCGTTCACCAGCTGCTTCACAAGCCCGAAGTAGCTACCGGGCATAGCTTCGGCAGGCCACAGCCGGATTATCAAATCCTTCATGGCCAGTCCGGCCACCCTATGCAGCTCAACCAGCTGTTTTAGCTGATGGGCACGGGATGCTCTGGCGCAAGGTATTGCGACCAGAACAGTTTCTCCGTTGAGCTCCCTTCTTCAGCCCGGAAGAACTTCGTGGCGTCGGATACACTGTGTCGTGGTTCTAACTTTGACAGTAGTGTAGGGGGTATGTATGGAGAGGCTAGATCTCAGCTATTGGGAAGTTTTAAACACACCAAGATGTACGAGTTCAGGCCCTTCGCGGAGGAAGTAACAGCCCTACGTCTCGGTGCCCGGAGGCGGTCGACTGGATTACTGGCGTGTGAATAACAGGGGTGCGAACCCTTCATACTGAGGAGGGGGGTGGCTTATATAGAGTTTGCCGGCCCCTTCCTACCCTCAGTAATGCAGGGTTTAAGGTACATTCAAGGTTGGGCGTTACTGGTAACGCCCCTAATAAAGCGCTATAATGACCATAAAGACTACTTAACAGCTGACCGTTTGCCTGCGGAGTGACTATAGGTCTCCTGGCGGTCGAGTGGTTGGCTTCATGGTCGAGTTATAGCTTCTTGGTCGAGTGTCTTGAACCCGTCGATTGAAAGGTGACTTCTTCTTGGGATGTCCTAGGGTAGGGCTTCTTGGACAGGTCCGTGCCCCTACCCTAGGTACATGGCTTCATCACACTGCGCGATAGATCTGCAAATGCCCCTGGAGAACTCTGAATCCGGTTTTGTAGGAAATATTTCTTCTTCACATACTTGCTTTTGCATACTAAGTGCCTTACCTGCTGCGATCTTCTTGGCCTCCTGGATCTCCTGGAGGGCACCTTGGGCTTCAACCCAGGCCGCTTCCGCACTTTGGAGAGCCTTTGAGAGTTCGGCCTCTCGAGCCGAAACATCTCCCTCCAAGGCCTCATACATCTTCACAGCATCTTGGAGCTCTTGCTGGACCTCGTTCAGCCTGGCCTTAAGCTTCTTTCGAGCGGCCTGCTCCTTGACAGCTTTCCCCTCGGCTTCGGCCAGGGCCTTTTTTAGGGCCTCGACCTCGGTCATAGCCCCTACACATATAATGACACTACAGTTAGTATACATCATTTATTCTTTCCAAATACATAGCGAATCATTACGTACCTTGCTGGTCTTCCAGCTGCTTCCTCGCCTGGCCGAGCTCCTCTTCGGCCTGCTCCAGTTTCTGCTTTAGTCTGGAGACTTCGGCAGTGTGAGAGGTCATGGCCAGTAGCGACGCCTGCTTATTCACATCAGACACACTTTGGTTAGTTTCCTGCGAAATTTAATTGATCCTCTGTCCGGCTTTTCTTTCCGAACACCGGACAGTGTCTCAGGGGCTACTATCTATATTGGTATTTTCTCGGTTAAACGCTGCTTACCTGAAAACCTGTCAGCAGGCAGCTGCAGGCTTCGGTCAGTCCACTCTTAACGGACTGAACCTTCTCAATCACCGTACCCATAAGGATACAGTGTTCTTCCATAATGGAAGCGCCTCATAGCGCTTCCAATAGATTATCCGGCACCTCTGGTTGGACAGAGGTCGCCGGCAGGACGGGCATGCCTCCTTCTCTTGAAGGAGGCTGCTTGTCGGACTCCGGGTCGTATGGGTCTCTGGATCCGTGCTCAGAGGGGGGGCGAATTTAGCATAGCCCCCATCGTCAGTCTCCATGGGGGCCTGTTCCCCCATGTGTCCGACGGCCGAGGTGTCGCCCTCCGGCGCCACCTTGACGGCCTCCCGAACGTCTCCCTGCCTTGGGAAGGTCCTTTGGGATAGCACCTCTATCAGGACCCCAATTCTAAGTCACACCGATCTAGCATGTAACACATCATATCACTTTGCAGCCTCACGCACGGTATTCCCACGGGTGTCACCTTACCTGGCCCGGGACCGTTTGCGCCTTTTGGCTCACGTATATGATAGTGTCTCTAGTATCCATATGACCGAGAACCCGGGCCGACATGACTCGTCGTGAACCCAAAGTGGCGCTAACTTACGGGGACATACATACATGAACCAGCATCGAACGTGTCGGTCATCAGCATGTGAATCCGGGTTGTAGGAACTGGGCTAATAGGACTCCGGGAACCCGGGCTGTAGGAGGCTAGCAGGACTCCGAAAGTCACCGCGTGACATTTCCCCGAAGGGTCTGACACAGGAACGAAGTGGATCACATGCCGGCCAGTCTAAGTGTTCCGGAGCAGTAGTAACTGGGCTAGCAGGACTTCGATAAACCGGGCTGTAGCAGACTACCATGGCTCAGTGGAAGCACTGGACTAACTTTCCCCATAAGAGAGGCTACCAAGGATAGACAACTTGGTTGTAGGATCCCACACATACCAAGCATTTCAATCATACACACAATATGCCCGATATGTGTAAATACAACATGGCATCACAACAAAACTCTACAACTCAAGGTATTTATTCATTAGGCTCTGAAGAGCCAAATATTACAAACACGGGTCTGAGGACCCAGCATTCAAGTCATACAAGCAACAAGGACATGCGGAAGCTTAACATGTCTGAGTACAGACAACTACAAATGAAAAGGGCTGGGAAGTCTGACTATCTACAAGACCCTCCAGAGGACACAAGATCGTAGCTAAGGTAACAAGCTAAACGTTGAAGTCCACGCGGGACTACTAGCGAGACTGAAGTCTCTCTACAAAACATAAATTAAGCAAACGTGAGTACAAATGTACCTAGCAAGGCTTACATCAGAACTATCTACATATGCATCAGTATCAACAAAAGGATGGTGGGGTTTAACTCCAGCAAGCCAGCTTTGACTCAGTGGCTATCCTAAACTACGACTGCAAGTAACTCTTTTGAGGTGACGCACACAAGTCCACATATTCACCAATCAATACACCACTATGGATCTGCTCCCGTCTCCCTACGAGAACGCCATCCATAGCACTCACGCTTATCTTGCGCATTTTAGAGTATCCACTTTCACTTGTCTATGAACTACATAGACAACCCAGAGGTCCTTTACCGCGGACGCGGCTATTCGAATAGATCATTAATAACCCTGCAGGGGTGTACTTCTTCACACATGTTTCCACCACTTAGCGTCTGCACACTACATGTGCTCGGCAAACTTCAAGCGAAAGCCGATGTGGGTGTATACCACAACCTCACTAACCACACAAGTCTCTAGTCCAGGTTTATCGCCTATTCAGGTTCCATCCGAAGGGAGTCCGGACGAGTTTTCCACTTACGGCCCTGAATGATGTGTACAGGGTTCCGAGAAACCAAACGGGCGCCCGGCATACCCGGCCACGTGCCTACTGCATCACATCCCACCCCTCGGGTCAGTGTTGCGCACGACCTCCAGCATACTACAAGCACCATAAACTACTTGCAACTCCTGGACAGAGGACATGGGGTTAATAAGTCGAGCGGGGTCATATTTCAGGGCCCAACGTGTGGTAGTAGCTATTCATGGATCACAACACAGAACTCAGTTCCTGAGGACGGCTTCAATGAGACAACCCACCATGTACTCCTACATGGACTCTCACCGCTACCTTTACCAAATCATGTTCACACTCATAGCTCTCAACAGTAGGACATGTTCACCACATTCCGATTCATCCCCGATGAATCAGACCTGACTCAACTCTAAGCGGTAGTAGGCATGATAAACAAGCATGAATGAGTAGGCACATGAGGGCTCAAACAACTCCTACTCATGCTAATGGGTTTCATCTATTTACTGTGGCAATGACAAGTCATGCAGAGGAAAGGGGTTCAACTACCGCAGCATGTAATAGTTGAATTGTTGTTGTCCTAATGCAGTAAAAGAGAGTAGGATCTAGAGAGTGGAATTGTATCGGAATGAGCAAGGGGGTTTTGCTTGCCTGGCACTTCTGAAGATAGTATAGTTCTTCATCAGTGTCATCGAACTCATCGTCGGAACCACGTCTATCGAGAGGGAACAACCACCGGCAAACAAGGAAGAACACAATCAATGCAATGCGACAATGTGATGCATGAATGTGACATGGCAATATGTTGTGATTTGAGCTAATGCAACTAGCAACAGGTTAAATGGAGTTGGTTTGAACCCTAGGTTCAAATTCAACCTCCATATGTAATTTCTTAAATGCCATTTAATTGAATTGTCCTAAACAGTAGTCATAAGTTGTTCTAACATGCATGAAAATGGTCCAAATGGATAGATTGGATTTTTTGATCATTTTTCATATATAACTCATTTCATTTGGAGTTATGGTCGAATTTCTATGAATTTTTGAAGTTTTGGACATTTTCTGAAAATTATAAATCATTTCTGACTTATTTAAAATCCCAGTAAATGTTTACTACATCAGCACTACGTCATGCTGACCTCAGCAGGTCAACAGACCCGGTCCAGGTCAAACCTGACTAGTGGGCCCCACTGGACAGTGACTCAGTAAACTAACTTTGTTAGTTAGTGTTAATCTAACCCTAACTAGGCTATTAGCAGGGCGGGGCCCACATGTCAGTGGCTCATCTAACTAGCTAAATTCATTAACACTAATTAACTTAGCACTAACTAAACAGGGGCCTGGGCCCACATGTCAGCGACCCAGGGAAGGTCAAACCCCTGGTCAGCAGGTCAAACCCACCGCCGACATGACGCCGGCGAGGCCAGACGCGGCGGAGCAGTGCGGGTTTCGCGCTCCGGCGATAAAATAGATGGCGGAGGCGTGCTACGTGAAGCTGGGGAACTGCCGCGTCTAGTGGGGCAAGTGGCTGGACACGGGGACGCCGGAAACGACGCCCACGAGCTTGACAGCGGCGGCCGGAGTTCAGTTGTGCACGAGGAAGCGGCTGCAGCGAGCAAACGCGTGAACTAAAGCGCGGGCAAGGCACTACGCGATGTGGCGGCGTGTTTGGCACAATCGCATGACCAAATGGTCATCGGAGTAGCGCCGGCGACGAGCCCGAGCGGCGTTGAGCTCGGTCAGCAAGGAGTCGGCGGTTTGAGCTTGAAATAAAAGCGGGAGGAGGGGGATTCGGAGCAGGAGCTCACTGGGGGTCGGAGGAGCTACTCGGCGGCTTGGGGACGCTTTGTATCCAGTGATCGACGATGGCGATCATCGGACAGAGACGAGGAAGATGGTGACGATGGCGTCTTCATAGGGCCTCCGTGTTTGCTTCGTTCGATGGAGAGGCGTGGCGCGAGGTGGCGGAGGCGCTAGACTGATCGGGGAGGCATGGCATCAGCGATGCGCGCGGCAACAACAAGTGGCGGCGACGAGCGCGCTCAGATGTGCTGCGGGGAGAGAGCATAGGAGGGGAGAGGCCACGGGTCAGGGAGAGAGAGGCCAGGGGGTGCGTGGCGTCTCCAGAGACGCCCAGGCCGTCGAGGGGGAACACAGGCAGGGTGGAGGTGGCCGGTGTGTGGCCTCGCGCGCCAGGGCACGCGCCCTTGCCTACTGGCATGAGGAGGAAGGCGACAGAGGGGGCTGCGGCGGTGGGCTGGGCCAGTTGGCTGGGCTGCCAGCTGGGCCGGCCAGGTGGGTTGCGCAGGTGAGGCCAGGTAAGTCTCTCTCTCTCTCTTTTATTTCCTGTTTTCTATTTCTTCTGCAGCTTTTAGGGCTTTATTAAAAATACTTAGGCACACTCAAGAATCATGAAACTTGCTCAAGCCCACTGTTTGGAATATATCCAACAATAAATATTTAAGTTTATGATTATTTGGACATTTAAAATATTTAATAGCATTTAAATGTCCAAATGCAAATAACATATGATTTAATCCAGTGACCCAAAGTTGTCCTAGAAAAGTGTGCACCATTTTTGCCAGAGGTTCTAGACCAAGGCAAAGATGATGAACATTTTAGATGGGCATTTCAGGTTCATTGAAAAAGATTTTAGTAAACCCTAGTTGGATTAAGGGGGTGCTGGGGGTTTTCTGTCATTCCCATTTCAAGTTTCTAAGAAATTTAAACATGATGCAGTCACTCTAATGCATGCACTGACTAGGGTTATGACAACTCACCCCCACTAAACAAGAATCTTGTCCCGAGATTCAAGACGTAAGGTAAGAAGGCAGATGGGACATGGAACTGGCACAAACTCCAAAATCCATTGCATTCTTGAAGATGTTGAGTCGTTGCACCATATTGATCTTGACGTCTTTGCCATCGAGATCTTTGTCCAACACGATGATGACGGAAAGAAACTCTATAGGAATTGATCTTCTTAAAGACCGATCAACTCACGGAATGAGACGTTGAACATCTCTTGAGCTGAGACACAGAACTCACATCAGGGTGATGGAAGTTAGATGGCGAAGATTCAAGTTGGTGGGCAACAATTCCACGCTTGAGAAGGTGGTGAACAGTTGTCAACGTAGCGAGGAGTTGAGTTGCCATGATACCCTAACGAGACATGTTGGAGGAGGTGACTCGTAGAAGCATTACCTGAGGTGGCAAAAAGAATTACTTTTGATTCAGAGATCATTGAAATTCTCTATACCAACCTGAGGCAATTCACCAACAATCGTTTGGCGGGGTACGAAAGGATGGCACAATGGCGGTGCAAGCTGGGAACAAAATGCAAATGATGGGAATGTTCCAACCATCATATCTGTTGGGGATATTACTACTGGGCATAAACCGGCCTACCTGGGCCGGATTAACTTCATTAGTAGATCAAAGGTGTTAAAGCCTAAAGAGGCAGATAAAGGCCCAGGGCCCGTAGTCGGTTTACAACCTGTAGCCGTACATCGACGTTTGTGCATATACTTGTACTGTAAGTTAGGAACAAGGAGGGACCAACCCGGATACGAGTATGAACCGGTGTTGGGACTCTCTGAACCGGCGGGCGTCACCCGTGTATATAAGGGGGCGATCTGGAGGCGGTTCAGGGACGACAGACAACAACTCGAGACATAGGCGAAGCTTGTTTGCTCCCTAGTCATCGAAACCCCATCAATTCCATCACAACTAGATGTAGGCTTTCACCTTCCTTGAAGGGGCCAAACTAGTATAAACTCTCTTGCGTCCTTGTGTCCGCTTTAACCCCTTCAAGCTAACCCGTCGCGATGGCTCCATGACTAAGTCCTTTCTCTAGGACATCTGCCGTGACAAAACCACGACAATATCTGCCTGAGATTCAGATCTGGTTGGTGTCAGTCTATTTCAGACTCATCAAGTCTAGAAAGGAAAATGAAAGTTTGCAACAAAAAACGACGAGATGGCATTGCGAGATTCTCGGGGAGTGAACTACTATAGCAAGCTCCAAAACATGAGCTGGTTCTGCTACATACATGTGAACATATTGTCCAAGACAAGCATGACCACATAGTAGTCTTACAACGAAACACTACCGAGTTCTGATTGGGAACCATCATTGCGGAGAGCAAAGTCCTATGCATGTACCTTTGGGTCCTTAAAGATTAGCACTTAAGAACTTCTTTTCCTTGAACAAATCAATCAGTGGCTTGCTGTGCTAGGAAATACATATGGAGTGTAGGTAATTAATCTACCAAACCATAGAATACATTCGCACATGCATAACTAACTTGGGATGATACCAGAGAAAACAAAAACAATCTTTCTCAAACTCACGGATGCAACTTGCACCAAATTCACATGAATTCGAGGAAGTCACTTCCACCATCCAAGCATAGCCTTCATGAATGGAACACGAAGGCATTTCTTAAAAAGTTTCCAACACTAGGTTGATGTTCAACATGAATCATGGAGGAGACAAAATGCTGCGGATGGGCTCAACAACAACTCATCGGAATTTTCCATATCACTGGAATTCCACCATTATGTGAACAATGTGATAGTATTGGTCAGACCAAAGGATGTTATGGTGTATGCTCAAGGAACAACCACGAGTAAGACAACATTACGAATATCGTCGGTTCTAACTTGATTTGACGATAATCCACACTCAAATCAAGGTTTGGACAAGACGATGGATTCAACAACCGATCACGAGGAACAATCGATCAATATATCATCTCTCTTCAACTAACACACAAACACAAGGATATACCTTTGGAATGAACTAAGTTAGGCAAGCTTTTATCTTCCAACTCTGCAAGTTGTTGTTTAGCTTAACCAACTAGCTCAGGGGTATCCAACACAGATTCTTGAGAAAGGGGTGGCTACAAGAAACCAACTTGATCACAAACTCAACATAGCGGTCAGGTGACAACCTGGTAACACTTCCGAGAAGATATTCGGAAAATCATGAACCACCGATATGTTACTAAGCTCGAGAACAATCTTGCTTTTTAGGGCAAGACGATGTGACCAAGAGAGTGATGGAGTGACACAATCCTATCTCATTGATCGAGGAGTGCATCAGGGAAAATGGACTAGGTAGCACGATCAATCTTAGAATGATGGTTCAGTAACCAACACGCTAAGAGTGAGAGTATTGTCCATTAACTACCAAGAAACGATGTTGCTAGAAGTATTGATTTCACACACCACAGTTCACTTGTCGGCATTCTGGTTACAACAACAAGGGACCGAGGAATGAATAATGATGGCGAGAAGTATCACTGCGTCAAGAATTCATAAGAGGTGGTGCAATTCTCATGAAATTCTTGGCATAAAGATGGTAACACTCCAAGGTAGAGCGGAGCAAAGGCTGGATTGGCATTTTGATCCACGGAATACAACTACTTTGACCCAATCCTCGAAGTGGACAAGGTACTGGAGTTTGTTTCTCCTAGTCATTCCAGAATAGAATGACTTGACAGACCACAAGAATATGAGGTATCGATGAGCATGAATGCATGACATGCTCTTGACTATCAAATGATAGACGGGGATCGGGATACAACTAAAGAGAGGGACAACTCAAAGGAACATATATCTTTCTGAGTTGTGGATGCATAGATTAGTATGTCGAGCAAAGTTCAACATTTCTTTCGGATAACCCATGCAGAAAGGTACAACTGGCAGATTCACAATGTAGAATGGAGAACTCATCAAGAGCACTCTGGTTGTGATCTTTTGGTTCAAAAGAACTTCTGCCATAAGTAGTTCATGGTATTTGGAAGAGGGAAATACCACGGACCTCGAGGACTATCGCAAAGTTGCTAATATCCTAAAGGAACAAGCAAACACTATCAACAGGAGGTAAGTAGGGTGAATCTCGGGTTCTAGAACCCAGGAAAAGAATGCCTACTAACTAAATGGCATGATGGGATGCTTTCGAGAATGATGGCCAGATTCATCACACTGGGAACACAAAACATGGCTAGATTACTAGATGGTTTCATAAGACGCCTAGGGTCATAATAATGGCTTCAACATATATGCTGAGGCAAGGGAGTACCTCAACTCGGTGATTCATGTAGTTAATCTGTCCCAAAGGAACATCGGAAACGGTAGAAGGGATTTGCAAATGCATCAGACTAGTTAGAAACCTGGGATGACACGGACAACATAATGGCTGTAAATGCTCGAAAAGGATTAGACATCTTGCAAAAATGGTGGCATAACCACTCAACATCACAATATCAAGGTTCCGAGATCAACAGTCAACATACGGGAGTACTAGAACTGAACTGAGGCTTGAAACCATCAATCCTATAAGTCTACGGATTACTAACACGTGATCCTGATATAAAGATGAGAAGTCTAGTTTCTTAATGTCGTAGAAGAGAAGAGGATGACTCGGATCAGAAGGGCATAAGCTAAAGGAGTAAAAAGAGCCTTACGTTCCCTTCCACAATCAATTCCCTTATATAACTAAAGAATTTCTAGACTCAACTTCGACCAGTTTGCCTTGGTAATCCTACAGGTAGTCAGGCTCTGATACCAAAGCTGTCAGGACCCCGATTCTAAGTCACACTGATCTAGCATGTAACACATCATATCACTTTGCGGCCTCATGCACGGTATTCCCACGGGTGCCACCTTAGCTGTCCCAGGAACGTTTGCGCCTTTTGGCTCACGTATATGATAGTGTCGCTAGTATCCATATGACAGAGAACCTGGGCCGACATGACTAGTCGTGAACCCAAAGTGGAGCTAACTTATGGGGACAGGCATACATGAACTAGCATCAAACGTGTCGGTCATCAGTGTGTGAATCCGGGTTGTAGCAACTAGGCTAACAGGACTCCGGGAACCCAGGCTGCGGCACGCTAGCAGGACTCCGGAAGTCACCGCATGACATTTCCCCGAAGGGACAGACGCAGGAACGAAGTGGATCACATGTCGGTCAGTCTAAGTGTTCCGGAGCAGTAGTAACTGGGCTAGCAGGACTTCGGTAAACCAGACTATAGCAGACTACCATGGCTCAGTGGAAGCACTAGACTACATTTCCCCATAAGAGAGGCTACCAAGGACAGAAAACTAGGTTGTCGGATCCCACACATATCAACCATTTCAATCATACACACAATATGCCCGATATGTGTAAATACAACATGGCATCACAACAAAACTCTACAACTCAAGGTATTTATTCATTAGGCTCCGAAGAGCCAAATATTACAAACACGGGTCTGAGGACCCAGCATTGAAGTCATACAAGCAACAAGCACATGCGGAAGCTTAACATGTCTGAGTACAGACAACTACAAATTAAAAGGGCTAAGAAGTCTGACTATCTACAAGACCCTCCAGAGAGCACAAGATCATAGCTGAGGTAACAAGCTAAACGTCAGAGTCCATGCGGGACTACTAGCGAGACTGAAGTCTCTCTACAAAACATAAATTAAGCAAACGTGAGTACAAATGTACCCACCAAGTCTTACATCAGAACTATCTACATATGCATCAGTATCAACAAAAGGATGGTGGGGTTTAACTGCAGCAAGCCAGCTTTCACTCAGTGGCTATCCTAAACTACGACTGCAAGTAACTCTTTTGAGGTGGTGCACACGAGTCCACATATTCACCAATCAATACACCACTATGGATCCGCTCCCGTCTCCCTACGAGAACGCCATCCATATCACTCACGCTTATCTTGCGCATTTTAGAGTATCCACTTTCACTTGTCTATGAACTGTATAGGCAACCCAGAGGTCCTTTACCGTGGACGCGGCTATTCTAATAGATCGTTTATAACCCTGCAGGGGTGTACTTCTTCACAAATGTTTCCTCCACTTAGCGTCTGCACACGACATGTGCTCGGCAGACTTCAAGCGAAAGTCGACTTGGGTGTAGACCACGACCTGACTAACCACACAAGTCTCTAGTCTAGGTTTATCGCCTATTCAGGTTCCATCTGAAGGGACTCCGGCCGAGGTTTCCACTTACGGCCCCAAACTATGTGTACAGGGTTCCGAGACACCAAACGGGCGCCCGACATACCCGGCCACGTGCCTACCGCATCACAGCCCACCCCTTGGGTCAGCGCTGCGCACGGCCTCCAGCATACTACAAACACCAGAAACTACTTGCAACTCGTGGACAAAGGACAGGGGGTCAATAAGTCTAACGGTGTCATATTTCAGGGCCCAACGTGTGGTAGTAGTTGTTCATGGATCACAAACACAAAACTCAGTTCCTGAGGACGGCTTCAATGAGACAACCCACCATGTACTCCTACATGACCTCGTGTTCACACACTTAGCTCTCAATAGTAGGACATGTTCACCACATTCCGATTCATCCCCGATGAATCAGACCTGACTCAACTCTAAGCGGTAGCAGGCATGACAAACAAGCATGGATGAGTAGGCACATCAGGGTTCAAACAACTCCTACTCATGCTAATGGGTTTCATCTATTTACTGTGGCAATGACAGGTCATGCAGTGGAAAGGGGTTCAACTACCGCAGCATGTAACAGTTGAATCGTTGTTGTCCTAATGCAGTAAAAGAGAGCAGGAGCGAGAGAGTGTGATTGTATCGGAATGAACAAGGGGGTTTTGCTTGCCTGGCACTTCTGAAGATAGTATAGTTCTTCATCGATGTCATCGAACTCATCGTCGGAACCACGTCTATCGAGAGGGAACAACCACCAGCAAACAAGGAAGAACACAATCAATGCAATGCGACAATATGATGCATGAATGTGACATGGCAATATTTTGTGATTTGAGCTAATGCAACTAGCAACAGGTTAAATGGAGTTGGTTTGAACCCTAGGTTCCAATTCAAACTCCCTATGTAATTTCTTAAATGCCATTTAATTGAATTGTCCTAAACAGTAGTCATAAGTTGTTCTAACATGCATGAAAATGGTCCAAATGGATAGATTGGATTTTTTGATCATTTTTCATATATAACTTATTTCATTTGGAGTTATGGTTGCATTTCTATGAATTTTTGAAGTTTCGGACATTTTCTAAAAATTATAAAGCATTTCTGAATTATTTAAAATCCCAGAAAATGTTAACTGCATCAGCACTATGTCATGCTGGCCTCAGCAGGTCAACAGACCTAGTCCAGGTCAAACCTGGCCAGTGGGACCCACTGGTCAGTGACTCAGTTAACTAACTGTGTTAGTTAGTGCTAATCTAACCCTAACTAGGCTGTTAGCAGGGCGGGGCCCACATGTCAGTGGCTCATCTAACTAACTAAATTAATTAACACTAATTAAGTTAACACTAACTAAACAGGGGCCTAGGCCCACACGTCAGCGACCCAGGGAAGGTCAAACCCCTGGTCAGGGGGTCAAACCCACCGGCGACATGACGTCGGCGAGGCCAGACGCGGCGGAGCAGCGCGGGTTTCGCGCTCCGGCGACAAAATCGACGGCGGAGGCGTGCTACATGAAGCTGGGGAGCTTCCGCATCCAGTGGGGCAAATGACTGGACACGGGGACGCCGGAAACGACGCCCGCGAGCTCGACAGCGGTGGCCGGAGTTCGGCTGTGCACGGGGAAGCGGCTGCAGCGAGCAAACGCGCAAACTAAAGCGCGGGCAAGGCACTACGCAATGTGGTGGCGTGTTTAGCACATTGGCACGACCAAATGGTCATCGGAGCGGCGCCGGCGACGAGCCCGAGCGGCGTTGAGCTCGATCAGCAAGGAGTCGGCGGTTTGAGCTTGAAATAAAAGCAGGGAGGAGGGGGATTCAGAGCAGGAGCTCACGGGGGGTCAGAGGAGCTACTCAGCGGCTTGGGGACGCTTTATATCCGGTGAATCGACGACAGCGACCACCGGGCAGAGACGAGGAAGATGGCGACGATGGGGGCTTCACAGGGCCTCCGCCTTTGCTTCCTTCGATGGAGAGGCGTGGCGCGAGGTGGCGGAGGCGATGGACTGATCGGGGAGGCAAGGCATCGGCGGTGCGCGTGGCAGCAACGAGCGGCGGCGACGAGCGTGATCGAATGCGCTGCGGGGAGATAGCAGAGGAGGGGAGAGGCCACGGGTGAGGGAGAGAGAGACCAGGGGGTGTGTGGCATCTCCAGGGACGCCCAGGCGGTCGAGGGGGCACACAGGCAGGGTGGAGGTGGCCGGCGTGTGGCTTCACGCGCTGGGCACGCGCCCTTGCCTACTGGCGCGAGGAGGAAGGCGGCAGAGGGGGCTGTGGCAGTGGGCTGGGCCAGTTGGCTGGGCTGCCAGCTGTGCCGGGCAGGTGGGTTGCGCAGGTGAGGCCAGGTAAGTCTCTCTCTCTCTCTTTTATTTCCCGTTTTCTATTTCTTCTGCAGCTTTTAGAGCCTTATTAAAAATACTTAGGCACACTAAAAAATCATGGAACTTTCTCAAGCCCACTGTTTGGAATATATCCAACAGTAAACATTTAAGTTTATGATTATTTGGACATTTAAAATATTTAATAGCATTTAAATGTCCAAATGCAAATTACATATGATTTAATCTAGTGACCCAAAGTTGTCCTAGAAAAGTGTGCACTTTTGCCAGAGGTTCTAAACCAAGGCAAAGATGATGAGCATTTTAGATGGGCATTTCGGATTCATTGTAAAAGATTTTAGTAAACCCTAGTTGGATTAAGGGGGTGCTGGGGGTTTTCTGTCATCCCCATTTCAAGTTTCTGAGAAATTTAAACATGATGCAATCACTCTAATGCATGCACTGACTAGGGTTATGACAACCTCGTCGTCTCCCTTGGCCTTGGGAGAGTATGCAGCCGGCGGTGTCTCCCTGGCCATGTCCTTTGAGTCCAATGAGCCTCTTGATGAGGATCGCTGGGAGCTGTCATGGGCCGGACTACAATGACACTATTAAACCGTATAAAATACCTTAAGGTGGAGAGGCCGGATAAATGGACCTGTACGGGTTCTTAGTACTCATGGTGCCAGGGCCTCGTTCCGTGGGCGTCGCTCTGGACTGATGTCGACGTCCCACATGGAGCTGCCCGCGGGAGGGCCTTTCCCCTTCTTGGGCGCCCCTGCCTCCAGATTTGTGGAGGCCGCCCTCTTCTTCCTCCCCACATCAGGGGGAGGGTCACTCTCCTCCTCCTCCTCATCGTCATCGTCTTCGGCGGCGGAGGAGCGGGTCTTGTCTTCGGACGTCGCGTCTGAAGTGCCCTTGCGGCGGGGGCCACTCCGGGCCCCCTTGGCCTTCCCCTTGGCCTTCTTCTCTGGCGCCTTATAGGGCACCGGCACCAGCATCTTTGCTAGACACGGGATGACTGGTTCTTCAGGCAGCGGAGCCAGACACTGGATCCACTTCGCCCTTTCCATCCATTCCTGAAGAAGCAATGATAATAAGACCTCGGATATCATCCTTGAAACGAGCAAGTAGAGGATGCGTTAAAAATATACCTCGTTGGCGAGGTGGTTAATGCCGTGCCCGCGGTCTGAGTCTGTGGCCGGCGGTGTCCCGTTGCCCTTGAAGAGAAACTTCTAGGCGTCTTCGTGAGTGGTTTCGAAGAGCCTCTTCAGGGTATGGTGCTTCTTCGGATTGAACTCCCATAAAGGGCGACTTCGTCTTTGGCACGGGAGAATCCGGCGAACTAGCATCACCTATATTACATCGACGATCTTGATATCTTTGTCCACCATGCTTTGAACGCGCGTTTGTAGCGCTATCAGCTCATCTGACGAAGACCAGTTCGGGCTCTTCTCAACCTAGGAGGTAAGTCACATGGGAGTGCCGGAGTTGAATTCGGTAGCTGCGGCCTAGGTGGCGCCGCGGGGTTCTGTGATGTAGAACCACTATTTATGCCATTCCTTGACAGTCTCCATGAAAGTGCCTTTTGGCCAGGAGACATTGGTCAGTTTGCTCACCATGGCGCCTCTGCACTCTGCGTGTTCGCCATCCACCACCTTCGGCTTCACGTTGAAGACCTTGAGCCACAGCCCGAAGTGGGGCTGGATGCGGAGCAAGGCCTCACACACGATGATGAACGCCGAGATATTGAGGAAAGAGTTCAGGGATAGATCATGGAAGTCTAGCCCGTAATAGAACATCAGCCTGCGGACGAAAGGGTGGAGTGGAAACCCTAGCCCGCAGAGGAAATGAGGGATGAATACCACCCTCTCGTTGGGCTTCGGTGTGGGGACGACTTGCCCCTGGGCTGGAAGACGGTGGGTGATTTCCTTCGCCAGATACTCGGCCGCCCGAAGCTCAATAATGTCCTTCTCCTTGACGAAGGAGGCCATCCACTTGCCTTGACCTCTAGATCTGGACATGGTTGAGTGCTTGCTCGAGTGGGGAAAAGATGAGAACTTGGGCGCTAGAGCTCGAAAGTGGAAGGGCGGAGGAAGAGAGAAGGTGTGCAGAATGAGGGGGAATCCTTATCCCCTTATAAGGGCAGTGAATATCGAATGCCTCCCCACTCGCCATAAAACTCGCCTATTCCCCAGGGGTTGTGTAAACGGCACAGTTGGGTTACCCACACCCGTATTGATGAGAATCCCGCAATAAGGGGACACGATCTCTGCTTTGACAAAATGTTCCAATGGAAACCGCATCTTGAAACGCGGAATGGCAGACAAAAACGGTTCAATATAATGGTTGGGCAGACGTGATGTCATCTTGTGAAGAGTTGTGAGCAGATGGGGACTCGTGAAATATTATATTCCCTGCAGTCGTGTGTGGTACTAGTGTTACAGATCCGGACACCATCATTTTATCCGAAGACTATATTGGAGTATTCGGAAAGTGCAACCCGCCTTGCAATGCCAAAGACAATCTGCGCGCCGGACACATCGTCATTGAAGCCTGGTTTAGGGGCTACTGAGGGAGTCCTGGACTAAGGGGTCCTCGGTTGTCTGACCTCTTGGATATAGGTCGGACTGTTGGGCCGTGAAGATACGAAGACCGAAGACTCTACCTGTGTTCGGATGGGACTCTCCTTGGCGTGGAAGGCAAGCTTGGCGACCAACTATGAAGATTCCTTTCTCTGTAACCGACCTTGTGTAACCCTAGATCCCTCATGTGTCTATATAAACCGGAGGTCTAGGTCCGTAGATAGCCCGGGATAACCATAATAATAGCCAGGTTAGACTTCTAGGGTTTAGCCATTACGATCTCGTGGTAGATCAACTCTTGTGATACTCATACTCATCAAGATCAATCAAGCAGGAAGTAGGGTGTTACCTCCATAGAGAGGGCCCGAACCTGGGCAAACATTGTGTGCCCCGTCTCCTGTTACCATCGATCCTAGACGCACAGTTCAGGACCCCCTACCCAAGATCCACCGGTTTTGACACCGACAGCCTCCTCCTCCCCCCCCTTCCCCCTATATATAGTGAGGGAGAGAGTGGGCAGCGGAAACCCGTTCCCTGGCGCAGCCCCTCCCTCCTCCAACACCTGCTCTGTCGGCGTCCTAGGAACGAGGGTCCCCAGACTTGCCTGCCTGCGGCCCACGGCATGACAAAGTGTAACACCCCGGATGTAACTTTCCCAATTTGTACTCCAACTCTTGCTGCTTCAGGCGTTAAGTTATTTTATTTTCTCGGGTTCGGGTTTTTGTCTTCGTGTGCTGTTATCGTTGTCATGCATCTCATATCGTGTCATCATGTGCATTGCATTTGCATACGTGTTCATCTCATGCATTCGAGCACTTTCCCCGTTGTCCGTTTTGCATTCCGGTGCTTCGTTCTCCTACGGTGGTCATTCCTACCTTTCTTTCGTGTGTGGGGATTAAACATTCTGGATTGGACCGAGACTTGCCAAGCGGCCTTGGTTTACTACCGGTAGACTGCATGTCAAGTTTCGTATCATTTGGACTTCGTTTGATACTCCAACGGTTAAGCGAGGGACCGAAAAGGCCTCGTGTGTGTTGCATCCCAACACCCCTCCAATTTGGCCCAAAACCCACCTAAGCCTTCTCCATCATCTAGATCGTTCGATCACGATCGCGTGGCCGAAAATTGCACCTCATTTGGACTCTCCTAGCTCCCTCTATGCCTATTTAAAGACCACCCTCGAAATTCCCCTTCTCCTCCCCCCCGAAACCCTAGCCTCCCTCCATCCGGCGCGCCGGACACGTCCGGGCCGCACCGGACAAATCGCCGCCGCTGCCCGCAGCCAGTGGCGTGGTGCCACGTGGCGCGCCGCCACCCGCGCCCGCACCGGCCCGCTCGGCCCGGGGAGAGCCCCCGCGGGCCCGACGCCGGCCACCGCCTCCTCCGCAACCCCGCCGCCGTCCTCCTCCAGCCCGGCCGCCCGAGCCGCCACCCGCCGCCTCGCCCGCTCCGCCGCCTCGCCCACCGCGCCGGCGCCGTGCCGCCGCCGACTCCGGCCGGCCTCCTCTCCCTCCTACTCCAGCGACGAACTCCGGCGACGATCCGGCCGCCTCGTTTTGCGTGCCACCGAAACCCTAGATCCGGAGGTTGATTTTTTCTACTGTCCTCGGAATTTTCAGATCCATATGCTCATGTTCATAGCTCCGTAACTTTGCATCCGTAGCTCCGATTCATGCATATAGCATATCAAAATGTTCACCTCAGAGAGTACATCATTTCATTCCATTGCATCTTTTTCATTTGAGTTGATCTTGATGCCCGAAATGCTGTTAGAAGAAGGCTACTTGAGATAATTGTCAGATCTGCTACTCCGTTTAGCTTTTTGTCATTTTTGCCATGATTATTGTGTGCATGATATGCCCTGATGCTCTACATATGTTTTGTTAAGGGTTTTGTCATCTTTCCAGAGGTGCAACCCATGTATTTTTTTGATGTGTGTGGTGACTAGTACAAGCTTGCAAAGTGGTGCACTTGTTAATTCTGATTTCAGAGACTTAGCAATTCCACCAAGTCCTTGATCTCTTTATCTCATGTTGTCATATGTTCATGTTGTTTCCTAGAGATCCGTGCCTATTTTGAGGATGATCAGTAAGGATGTTTTGTTAATCTTGTAGTGCTATATCCATCCATGTCTTTTTTTGCAATTATGGAGCACCCTAGCTTGAGTCAATCGAGCTCTACTTTTGCTACTTTGTGAATCTGGGCAGATTGTCAACTTGTTTGCAATTTTGCCGATGATGTTGTAGTTGATCCGTGCATGCTATGTTATTGTTCTTGCCATACCTAGCTTGCATTTTGTGTGTTCTTGATATATGTATGCTTAGTTGGTCATGACTTGCTCCGTAGTGAGTGCTTCAAGCTCGTAAACATGCCTACTTGAGTTATGTTTCAGCATGTGCCAGTTTTCACTAAGACTGAAAACTGATTATGTTTTTGCTATGATTCACATGCTTGCAATCGTATTTTCTGATCCCTTTTGGCTCAAGGTCACTAAGGGACTTTTGTTAAGCTCTTTGAGTAGCTCCATTCCATGCTTTACTTTGCCATGTTCAAGTCCTATAGCATGTAGTTTTTCTGCTCCGAAGAGTCCTACCTGATCTGAAATTCCAGACAAGTGTTAATTTCACTAAGTCTGAAATCTGTTTGTCATATGCATTTTTTCCATGCTTGTTTGAACTTGTTAATGGATGAATTGGACGTAGCTCAGTGCTAGACTTTTGTTAAGCATCTTGAATGCATCCCTGCCATGTATTTTGTTGTCATGTTTGGGTGCTGTAGCATGTCCATCTCATTGCATTTAGATGGCTACTTGCTGCAAATCGCAGACCGGTGTCATATTTGAATCGCTTGCCATTTCCAAACCGTAACTCCGATTCCGACGTTCTTTATATCGTTTTCAAGCGATTTCATCTCATCTTTCCAGTGGAACACTTGGATTTCCAAGTTGAGGCCAGGTTCTTGCATTTCCTTGTCACATCTTGCATATGCATCCCGCATAGCATATCGTCTTTGCATCATCTTATATGATCCTTGCACGTGGTTGATTGTATCCTTGTTGCTTGTTTGTCTTGTTTGGGTAGAGCCGGGAGACGAGTTCGCTAACGAGGAGCCCGTTGAGTTTGCTTTCGAGGATCCAGTCGACTCTGACAACTGTGCAGGCAAGATGATCATACCCTCGAAATCACTACTATCTTTGCTATGCTAGTTTGCTCGCTCTTTTGCGATGCCAATGCTACGATGCCTACCATTTGCTTTCAAGCCTCCCAAATTTCCATGTCAAACCTCTAACCCACCTTGTCCTAGCAAATCGTTGATTGGCTATGTTACCGCTTTGCTCAGCCCCTCTTATAGCGTTGCTAGTTGCAGGTGAAGATTGGAGGCCGTTCCTTGTTGGATCATTTATTTACTTGTTGGGATATCATTATATTATCTTGTTATCTTAATGCATCTATATACTTGGTAAAGGGTGGAAGGCTCGGCCTCTCGCCTAGTGTTTTGTTCCACTCTTGCCGCTCTAGTTTCCGTCATATCGGTGTTATGTTCCCGGATTTTGCGTTCCTTACGCGGTTGGGTTATAATGGGAACCCCTTGACAGTCCGTTTTGAATAAAACTCCTCCAGCAATGCCCAACCTTGGTTTTACCATTTCCCACCTAGCCTTTTCCCTTGGGTTTCGCGGACTCAAGGGTCATCTTATTTTAAACCCCACTGAGCCAGTGCTCCTCTGAGTGTTGGTCCAACCTAGAGCACCGTGCGGGGCCGTCCCTTGGCAACTTGTGTTATGTTGGCTCCCGTACACTTAGCTTATCCGGTGTGCCCTGAGAACGAGATATGTGCAGCTCCTATCGGGATTTGTCGGCACAGCGGGTGGTGTTGCTGGACTTGTTTTACCATTGTCGGAGTTGTCTTCAAGAACCGAGATACCGAGTCTGATCGGAACGTCTTGGGAGGAGGTCTATTCCTTCGTTGACCGTGAGAGCTTGTCATGGGCTAAGTTGGGACTTCCCTGCAGGGATTTGAACTTTCGAAAGCCGTGCCCGCGGTTATGGGCAGATGGGAATTTGTTAATGTCCGGTTGTAGATAACTTGAACCTTAATTTAATTTAAAATAAATCAACTGAGTGTGTTACCATGATGGCCTCTTCTCGGCGGAGTCCGGGAAGTGGACACGGTGTTGGAGTAATGCTTGCGCAGGTTGTTCTCTAGTTTCTCTCTCGCGCTTTGCCTCCTCTTCTCGCTCTCTTTTGCGAATAAGTTAGCCACCATATTTTTGCTAGTCGCTTGCTGCAGCTCCACATATATTTAACCTTGCCTTACCTATAAGCTTAAATAGTCTTGATCGCGAGGGTGCGAGATTGCTGAGTCCCTGTGGCTCACAGATTACTATAACACCAGATGCAGGGCCTGATGATTCCGCTCCAGGAGACGCGCTTGAGCTCAAGTGGGAGTTCGACAAAGACTCTCAATGTTACTATGTTTCCTTTCCTGATGATCAGTAGTGGTGCCCAGTTGGGGGTGAAAGGGACCGTTGTCGCATGTTGGGTTATCTTTTATTTTTGTGCCGTAGTCGGGCCATGAGTGTTTGGATGATGTAATGTTATTTATGTACTTGATTGACATGGCGAGTGTAAGCCAACTATGTTATCTCCCCTTTTATTATCATATTACATGGGATGTTGTGAAGATTGCCTAACTTGTGACATATGCCTTCAATGCGATTATGTCTCTAAGTCGTGCCTCAACACGTGGGAGCTATAGTCGCATCGAGGGTGTTACACAAAGCCAGCAGGCCGTGCGGCCCATCTTCACCAACAAAGCATCCAAGACCCTCGCGAGGGTCCAAGCCTCACGAGGCGGATGAAGCAAGACCTCCTCAGGAGTAGCCTAGCTAGGCAGGCTCACGAGGAGCGGAGATATCAAGGCGGGGCAAACCTCACGAGACCCTCGTGATGTGAGCCATGACACACGGCACCAGGCAGGCGCCAGGCGGGCGCCAGCGCGCGTAGCGTCCTTGTTTCCTCTTTGGTGCTAAGGAGACCAGCGCAGGCGAAGAGTACCAAGGCATCAGGCAAAGGTTGCTATATTGGTGCAACGAGACCAAGACTAGGAGGACGGCAAGACGGAGGTCTTCGTGGAGCCCAAGACGGCGTCACCACCAGAGCCCTTGGCAGGCGAAGACCACTTTTGTCAGGATAGCTTGTACTAGCTGTCCCCCTTCGAATTAGCCCGCCATTGTTGGATCCCTTCCTGCTCGATATTTGGTAAGAGGACCATGGCCAATATAAATAGGACTAGCCACCACCTTATAAAGGGACGGATCATTCAGACCATCCTCACACGCGCAAGCTCACCGAGCTCAAGAACACCTCAACCTCAGGAGGCTGTTCTTCCCTTGTACTGTTCATCATCAGCCCTAGAGGCAATCCACCACCATCACATTGGAGTAGGGTATTACACCACAACGGTGGCCCGAACCAGTATAAATCTTGTGTCTTTCTGTGTTGCGAGTTCGTCGAGTTTGTCCGCAAGATCTTAGCGAGCTACAGCGTATATCGGTGGGAGGAAAAGACTTCGCGCGTACCCCAGTGTTCGAACCTGAACGGTTTGCCGGAACCCCACATCCGACATTTGGCGCGCCAGGTAGGGGTGCGCCGGAGCTCCTCCTCCACCGGCCAGCTCGTCGACGCTCCTCAGCCACGATGTCCGGCGACTCAAGGGTCGGCTCCGACCGCTGGGCAGCCTGGCCAACCCGGGCAGCGCCGCCTGCCCATGAAGGTCTCCGCCCCATACTCCAGGCAGCACGGGCGCCGCCAAACTCCGCCAGGCGCGGGCAGCACGGCTAGGCGTCATCCACCCTCACCCCACGGCAGGTACAGGCTGCCGCAGGAGCGGCGAGCCATGCCGCAGCAATGGCGCCGCACTCATGGCGGGAGCAAGCGAACATGCGGGCAGCGCTCACCGTGGCAAGGGAGTTGCTGCGGTGCAGACTGATGGAAAGCAGCCGGGACACACTGCTAGAGCATGTTGCTGAGCTGTTGGATGTAGCGGCGTCAGGAGCACCACCCTTCTGCTATCAACTTCCTCCCCAGGCCACTGCAGGGGCGCGCGGTGAACCTCACCACATCCGCGCGCCATCAACTACGCCCGGCGGCTTCATCAACATCACCATGGCCAGCGGCATAGGAGGCTCCGACTCCCCCATGCCGCACGCGGCGGGCACGGGTGCAAGCGTCGCTCCCCATGGTCCCAGCCGGATGCCGTGCTGTCATCCCCAGGGCGCCACCATGGGCCGAGCAACATGGAGCGTGGGGCACCACGGCGAGGTGTTCGGGGTGACGGCCTTGGAAACCTACGTGCCCCGCGTGATGGACCAAGGGTACGCACCAGAGGACGACCCAGGCTCGTTCATTGGAGAAGATTGGGGAGAGGGGTGCTAGGAGTCGAAGCCTTCCAAGAACCAATGGAGAACCACAACGATCGCACCGACAACGGCAACTACAAGGTACCGCTAATCTCTCAGGAACAGGCTTATGCTAACCATGGGCTGCAGATGAATCAGGTTGCAGCGTCGATCGACGACCCTGGCATGGCGGCGCCCGTTCCGACAAGGGAGACACGCTGGGGGCCACTGGGAGGAAGCCAGGAGCAAGGCCCCTCCCCAAGGCACGTGAAACCAGGGGACACCTGGAGGTAGGCCCTCTGCCGGGGTGGCTTCGACAACCCTTCCCCCGGCAGAGGACCCGTGGTCGCCGAGAGAACCGCTGGCGTCCCCTTTTCCTCCTTTGTGTCGTCCTGGTGACTAGTTGGCTCAAAGGAGGTCGAGGGTGGCGCAAGGCGGGGCCCACGGCTGGTGATATGAAGCAAGGCCAGTACCTGTGAAGAAGGTCCGATGCCTGTGAAGCTCGCCGCCCGTGAAACTCTCACGTAATAATGAGTTGGGGCTGTACACGCCCCGGAGTCACAGGAGCTCTGGCCTCAGGCCCTGGGGCTCCCTCCCACGCCTAGTGGCAGCACTTAGCTCCGCGCTGGTGAGAAGACTTGAAGACCCGAAGACTAGACTAGGTGTCGGACGCGGCCTTTTGCTTTGGATCTCTCTTTCTGTGGCTTTCCTTTCTGGATCTGGACTTAAGCTGAAGCTGAATTTTTATCGATGCGCGCGGGGGGTGCCTTTTCTCGTTCGAGCCGTTTCTTGCCTTCTGGATCTCGTTTGATTTGGGACTCTTGTCCATCGCCTTTTCCTCGCAAAGCTCCTCGCGAGTCAGACCGCGCAAAGCACACGCTCATCAAGCACGCGCTAGCACTACACCTGGTGCTCACCTCTTACGGGGCCCCCTCAAATAGGGTGGTAAGCTCTGCAGGATTCTCAGGAACTCGTCGCCTCGCGACCTAGCCCTAAGCTGGCGCTGACTAAGGTAAACCGCATCGGGAAACTCACCCCCGACTTCATGAGCTCATGAGGACATATATCCACATCACATGGGAAAGTAAAAAAATGCAATTTGCTTACGGAAGGGGCTCCCCCTCTCAAAATGCTCTTACAAGTCTTCCAAGGGCCACGCCCGAGTTTTGCGTGCAGGATGAAACAATAGGCGAACATGGGATCAGCCAGAGATATCACTCGCTACATCACCCGCGGACGCGTCACTCACGTCGTCATCATCTTCGTCGGAATCGCCGCCATCAGCGACGCCCCCATCACCGTCATCGACCACGTCACCTTCATCCACGACGACCACCACCGCGTCATCCTCTGAGGTGAAGGCCCTGACCAACGCGTCGACATGGTCCTCTACCCAACGCGCCAGGTCGCCCCGGACGGCCGTGGGTACGGGGGCAATGGCGGCGTCGGAGTCGAAGTTGGGGTCGGCATTCAGAAGATGGCTAAAGACACGGGAGAAGGCGCGCTGAAGCAGGCCATGACCCCTCTCTTCCACAAGCTGTCGGGCTCTGGCAGATTGGGCCTCCAGGCACGTCAGCACCTCGGTGAAGAAGATCAGGTGGCTGGCGTAATCGTTGGAATGAGGGGTCGGGGCGTTCTCGTCGCAGATATAACCCAGGGCGGTGTTGGCAGCGCTCGGCGTTGGAGCACTTCCTCCCTGTTTTGCCGTGTGACGGCCTCGGTGTCGTCAACTCGTCTCCGGAGGGAAAGCAGCTCGGCGCGGGCGGAGGCCAAGTCCGCCTGCGCCGTAACCAGGGCGGCGACTGTGGCCTCCACGCGCCTCTCGGCCTCGTCCACCTGGGCCTGAGGGCGGCAGCCCTGCCCGCACTCTCCAGACCGGCGAGCTTCAGCTTCAAGTCGTACCTGCCCTCCAGATTTGGGCGAACCTCGGCCACCCGGCGATTGATCTCCTCCTCGACTCCGGCCTCGCGGGCCCCGACGGCATCTTCTGCTTGAGCGACTTGACGCTCCCTCGTCTCCAGTCGCTCGAGCTCGAGGCTGCGCTCCACAGCTTCCAGGGCCAGCGCCTCCTCGCACTGCCGGACCTCCTCTTCCTCCGTAGGCGTCCCCCTCAGTGATGCTAGAGCGGCCTCGCGCGCCTCCACTTGCTGCTCAAGGGACACGCTCCAGGCCTGAAGCCCTCACACGCGCTCCTCCGCAGCCTCGCGGCGACGATCGGCCTCGTTAGCTTCTTCCAAAGCTCACGAGCGGGCCTCATTGGTAATCTTGAGGGATGCCTCGGCCTTCACGTTCTCGAGGTCGCGCTGATAGCGACCAAGGTTGATGGCCACTCGCAGCTTGCGCCGCTCCTCCACCAACCGAAGACCTTCAGCCTCAAGACACGAGTCGACACCAGCAAGCTCTTCACCAAGGTGGTTCATCACGCCCATCGCCTCCTGGAAGAGCTCGTGGCGGACTACGCTGCGCCCGCGCTCGAGCTCGAACGCTCGACCCACCTCGTCCTCCACCTCGGGGGTGGCGGGTGGAGCATCAAGTGGCGCGCCACCTCCCGATTGGGGCTAGGGGCTGGCGCGGTCCCAGGCGCCAGCCAACCCTCGCGAGGGGCCCGAACCGAACAAGGCCCGCTGCTTGAAGAAGACCCCAGGATCGAGGCCAGCCAACCATCGACCATGACCAGGGGAGGAGCCCTTGGCACACCTGCTGCGCTCTGAGCAAGGCCACGAAGAAAGGATGGCGAAGGCGCAAGCTCGGGGCGCCTTGATGACAGACCAACTCCCATGGCTAACCCCACGCCGTCGGCAGCGCCCGAGCCTGTAGCGCTGGAGCTTGGCGGGTGCGACAGGACGAGAGGGAGCTGCTTCTCTGGAGTTTTCATGGCCTTAGCAGAAGGGGTCCTGAGGGGACAGTCGTCAGGAAAGGAAGGCGGCACATAGAAGATCACCAAGATAAGGTACTTACTCATCGACGGCGATGTACTTTTGTCGCTTCAACGGCCCGAATATACCGCTGCCGCTCAGAGATCCCTTCCTCTTGCGGAGCTCCTCGAAGTCCACACAAAAGCGACCGAAGCGCTGGACGTGACGGCCGGTGTGCGGCGGAGCCGAAGAAGACCCAAGAGGGATGGCCTCAGGGGAGCCCGACTGAGACGAATAGCCCAGCTCCTTCCCACTGCGACCTCCTGAGGCTCCAAGAGCCTCAGCCTCGGGAGCCACATGCCGCATCTCCTCGGCAACCGACGCCTCAAGAGGGGGGTCGCAGGCTCCCGAGGACGATGCCCCCAGATCACCACACGACCTGTGCTCCTCAGCACCCTAGCCGCCGGCCCTCGTCGCGGCTCGCTCCCCTGCATCGTCACCAGGGGCGAGCCCGGCACCGGCAGCAAAGAAGGGGACCACGATGACGGGGTTCTCGCGGGGCCCCACCAAGCCGACTAGGCGCAGCCCCCACTCATCAAAGGAAGGCATGTTCGCGGCAAATGTGACTTTGTTCTCGCAGCGGTACAACATGCAGCTGTTCCTGGGCATCTCGTCTGGCAGAGGGACACCTGACAGGACAGTGAGCACTGTCTGCCACGGAGCGAGAGGAAGCCCCTCCTCCTAAAACCTCATGTTGTCCCGTCTGCTGAGCAAGTCCCACATCAGGCGAGAATGGCGCTGGAGTGGAGCAACTCGACGCCTGACGAACTCCCTCACCACCATGGGTGCAGTCACGTCAAGGTCCTTCAACCACCTCAGCCTGGCCCAGACGGGGGCAAGGCAGGGGCTCGAGAGCTTCTGATGACCCCAGGCGGAGTTTAGAATAGCAGGCCCCACCGGAGCTTGGAGCAGAGGGTTGAGCACGCCTCTGTCAACAAACACCCATCGCATACGAAACTCGCTCGTGGATGAAGGGATCTCGAAGTCGATCCCCATGCCTGCCGTCGCAGCCACAGCATAGAAACCCACGCACCCTGAGTTCTGCCGGGGACCGGTGAGATGCAACAAGAAGAAGTGGTGGAGGAGTGCCACGGAGGGGGTGATGCCCACCATGGCCTCGCACATGAAGGCGAAGACGGCAAGAAGGGTCACATCCTGAGGATCAAGATGGAGCATGTGGATCTGATAGTGCTCGAGCACCGCGTTGAAGAAGGCGGAGAAGGGAGGAAGCAGGCCAGCCCAGAGGGGATCAATGAAGATCGGGACCTCGGTAACTGCCCGAGCCATGCTGCTGCGAGACGTGGGACAAGCCGGCGTCTCTCCCCACTCGTTGAAACTGGAGGCGAGCATGGGGCGCACCTTGTCCATGGCCTCGTCGTCGAGCACTAGAGGCCGGCCGAGCGCCGGCTCGAAGGATGGAGGCGCAGTCGGTGAGGACAGAGGTTTCTTCCCCTTCTTTGTTTGTTTCGGCGCCATGGCGGTGAAGCGGGCGGAGCACAGGTCAGACTAAGAAGGTGGAGCAGGGCGTCGAGGCAGCAAGGAGATTGGAAGAGCCAGGCGTGGCGGAACAAGAATAATTGTGTAAGAGGCGGGGCCGCATAGCCAGGCAGATTCAAGGGCGGCGTGGGGAAGTGGAGGCGCCCACGTCCAATCATCCACCATGCGTCAATCGAGGCCACAGGCTTTGGGGGCTCGCGGTGCTCCGTACTTGGCCCTTGGCTTCGCCGCCAAGCCAAGCCCGAGCGCACCTTGGGCCCGGGGGCTACTGTCAGTGTCCTGGGAACGGGGGTCCCCAGACTTGCCTGTCTGCGGCCCACAGCGTGACCAAGCCAGCAGGTCGTACGGCCCATCTTCTCCAACAAAGCATCCAAGACCCTCGCGAGGGTCCAAGCCTCGCGAGGCGGACGGTGCAAGACCTCCTCGGGAGTAGCCTAGCTAGGCAGGCTCACGAGGAGTGGAGATATCAAGGCGGGGCAAACCTCACAAGACCCTCGTGACGTGAGCCATGACGCACGGCACCAGGAGGGTGCCAGCGCGCGCAGCGTCCTTGTTTCCTCTTTAGTGCTAAGGAGACCAGCACAGGCGAAGAGTACTGAGGCATCAGGCAAAGGTTGCTATATTGGTGCAACGAGACCAACACCAGGAGGACGGCAAGATGGAGGTCATCGTAGAGCCCAAGACGGCGTCACCACCAGAGCCCTTGGCAGGCGAAGACCACTTTTGTCAGGATAGCTTGTACTAGATGTCCCCCCTCGAATTAGCCCGCCATTGTTGGCTCCCTTCCCGCTCGATATTTGGGAAGAGGACCAGGGCCAATATAAATAGGACTAGCCATCACCTTAGAAAGGGACGGATCATTCAGACCATCCTCACTCACGCAAGCTCACCGAGCTCAAGAACACCTCAACCTCAGGAGGCTGTTCTTCCCTTGTACTGTTCATCATCAGCCCTAGAGGCAATCCACCACCACCACACTGGAAGTAGGGTATTACACCACAACGGTGGCCCGAATCGGTATAAATCTTGTGTCTTTCTGTGTTGCGAGTTCATCGAGTTTGTCAGCGAGATCTTAGCGAGCTAGGGCGTAGATCGGTGGGAGGAAAAGACTTCGCGCACACCCCAGTGTTCGAACCTCAAGGGTTTGCCGGAACCCCACATCCGACATCCTCCTCCTCCGTATTTCTTAGCGAAGCTTTGCTGGAGAACCACGAGCTCCACCACCACCACGCCATCGTGCTGCCGGAGTTCTCCCTCAACTTCTCCTCTCCCCTTGTTGGGTATTCCTTGTATCTCAGATCTTGAGGAAGATAGAACTTGATGAGGCTGTTGAACCTTCACTTCAACCAGAGAGTAGCGCATCACAGAAAGATGTTTCTGTGGCACTTACGTCAGTTGAAGAGAAAGCTAATGATGATGATCATGAAGCTTCATATCAAATTACTATCAAACCTCGTAGGTCGACAAGGGTGTGTACAACTTCTGAGTGGTAACCATGTCTTAAAGGCCATGTTGTTGGACAAGAATGAACCTATGAGCTATGAAGAAGCGATGGTGGGCCCAGATTCCAACAAATGGCTGGAAGCCATGAAATCCGAGATAGGATCCATGTATGAGAACAAAGTATGGACTTTGGTGGACTTGCCCGATGATCGGCAAGCCATTGAGAATAAATGGATCTTTAAGAAGAAGACAGACACTCATGGTATTGTCACCATTTATGGAGCTCGACTTGTCTCAAAGAAGTTTCCGACAAGTTCAAGGAGTTGATTGTGATGAGACTTTCTCAATCATAGCGATGCTAAAGTCTGTTAGAATTACGTTAGCAATTGTTGCATTTTCATTTACGTAATCTGGCAGATGGATGTCAAAACAAAGTTTCCTTGACGGTTTCCATGAGGAAAGGCTATATGTGATACAACCAGAAGGTTTTGTTGATCCTAAGGATGCTAAAAGGTATGCAAACTCCAGCGATCCTTCTAAGGACTGGAGCAAGCATCTCAGGGTTGGAACATATGCTTTGATGAGGTGATCAAAGCATTTGGGGTTATACAAAGTTTGCAAGAAACTTGTATTTGCAAGAAAGTGAGTGGGAGCACTACAACATTTTGATAAGTATATGTGGATGACATATTGTTGATCGGAAATGATGTAGAATTTTTGGAAAGCATAAAGGGTTGTTTGAATGGAGTTTTTCAAAGGAAGACCTGTGTAAAACTGCTTACATGTTGGGTATCAAGATCTATAGAGATAGATCGAGACGCCTGATAAGACTTTCACAAAGCACATACCTTGACATGATCTTAAAGGAGTTCAAGATGGATCAGTCAAAGAAGGAGTTCTTGCCAGAGTTGTAAGGTGTGAAGTTAAGACTTGAAGCTCGGCCATGGCAGAAGAAGTAGAAAGGACGAAAGTCGTCCCCTATGCATTAGCCATAGGCTCCATACGATATGTCATGTTGTGTACTGTGGTGTGCCTTGCCACGTGACTGGCAAGGGGGTATAAGAGTGATCCAGGAGTGGACCATTGGACAGCGGTCAAAAATTGTCCTTAGGAATAAAGAAATGTTTCTCGATTATGGAGGTGATTAAGAGTTCGGCGTAAAGGGTTACATCAAAGCATGCTTTAACACCTATCCAGATGACTCTGAGTAGCAAACTGGATACATATAGTGGATCAACCATTTGGAATAGCTCCAAGTGGAGCATAGTAGCAACATCTACAATATGAAATAGAGATTTGCGAAGAACACATGGATCTGAATTGTAGACCCATTGACTGAAACCTCTCTTGTAAGCATAACATGATCAAACCCTAGAACTCATTGAGTGTTAATCACATGGTGATGTGAACTAGATTATTGACTCTAGTAAACTCTTGGGTGTTAATCACATGGCGATGTGAACTAGATTATTGACTCTAGTAAACTCTTTGGGTGTTAGTCACATGGCGATGTGAACTATGAGTGTTGATCACATGGCGATGTGAACTAGATTATTGACTCTAGTGCAAGTGGGAGACTGTTGGAAATATGCCCTAGAGGCAATAATAAAATGGTTATTATTATATTTCCTTGTTCATGATAATTGTCTATTGTTCATGCTATAATTGTATTAACCGGAAACCGTAATACATGTGTGAATACATAGACCACAACATGTCCCTAGTAAGCCTCTGGTTGACTAGCTCGTTGATCAATAGATGGTTATGGTTTCCTGACCATGGACATTGGATGTCGTTGATAACGGGATCACATCATTAGGAGAATGATGTGATGGAGAAGATCCAATCCTAAGCATAGCACAAGATCGTGTAGTTCGTTTGCTAGAGATTTTCTAATGTCAAGTATCATTTCCTTAGACCGTGAGATTGTGCAACTCCCGGATACCGTAGGAGTGCTTTGGGTGTATCAAACATCACAACGTAACTGGGTGTCTATAAAAGTGCACTGTAGGTATCTCTGAAAGTGCCGGTTGGGTTGGTACAAATCGAGACTGGGATTTGTCACTCCGTATGACGGAGAGGTATCTCTGGGCCCACTCGGTAATGCATCATCATAATGAGCTCAATGTGACTAAAGAGTTAGCCACGGGTTCATGCGTTACGAAACGAGTAAAGAGACTTGCCGGTAACGAGATTGAATCAGGTATGTGAAGGAAATATGCCCTAGAGGCAATAATAAAGTTGTTATTTATATTTCCTTATATCATGATAAATGTTTATTATTCATGCTAGAATTGTATTAACCAGAAACATAGTACATGTGTGAATACATAGACAAACAAAGTGTCACTAGTTTGCCTCTACTTGACTAGCTCGTTGAATCAATGATGGTTATGTTTCCTAACCATAGACATGAGTTGTCATTTGATTAACGGGGTCACATCATTAGAGAATGATGCGATTGACTTGACCCATCTGTTAGCTTAGCACGATGATAGTTTAGTTTGTTGCTATTGCTTTCTCCGTAACTATACATGTTCCTGTGACTATGAGATCATGCAACTCCTGATTACCGGAGGAACACTTTGTGTGCTACCAAACGTCACAATGTAACTGGGTGATTATAAAGGTGCTCTACATGTGTCTCCGATGGTGTTTGTTGAGTTGGCATGGATCAAGATTAGGATTTGTCACTCCGATTGTCGGAGAGGTATCTCTGGGCCCTATCGGTAATGTACATCACTATAAGCCTTGCAAGCAATGTAGCTAATGAGTTAGTTACGGGATGTAGCATTATGGAATGAGTAAAGAGACTTGCCGGTAATGAGATTTAACTAGGTATTGAGATACCGACGATCGAATCTCGGACAAGTAACATACCGATGACAAAGGGAACAGCGTATATCATTATGCGGTTTGACCGATAAAGATCTTCGTAGAATATGTAGGAACCAATATGAGCATCCAGGTTCCGCTATTGGTTATTGACTGCAGACATGTCTCGGTCATGTCTACATAGTTCTCGAACCCGTAGGGTCCGCACGCTTAGCGTTCGGTGACGATTGGTATTTCGAGTTTATGTGTTTTGATGTACCGAAGGTAGTTTGGAGTCCCGTATTTGATCACGGACATGACGAGGAGTATTGAAATGGTCGAGACGTAAAGATCGATATATTGGAAGCCTATGTTTGGACATCGTAATGGTTCCAGGTGAAATCGGGAGTGTACTGGAGCACCGGGAGGTTGCCGGAACCCCCCGGGAGGTATATGGGCCTTATTGGGCCTTAGTGGAAGAGAGGGAAAAGAAGCAAAGGAGGGGGCGCCCCCCCCCAAGCCCAATCCGAATTGGGAGGGGGGCGCCCCCCCCCCCCACCTTTCCTTCCTTCTTCCTCCTCCTTCCTTCTCTCCTAGAACCAACAAAGGGAAGGGGAGAATCCTACTCCCGGTGGGAGTAGGACTCCCTTGGGGCGCGCCTATAGAGGCCGGCCCCCTCCCCCTCCTCCACTCCTTCATATACGGGGGAGGGGGCACCCCATAGAGACACATGATCTTTAGCCATGTGCGGTGCCCCCTCCACCATAATCCACCTCGGTAATATTGTAGTGGTGCTTAGGCGAAGCCCTGTTCCGGTAGCAACATCATCATCGCCATCACGCTGTCATGCTGATGAAGCCCTCCATCGAAGCTCTATTGGATCGTGAGTTCGTGGGACGTCACCGAGCCGAACATGTGCAGATCGCGGAGGTGTCGTATCTTTCCTACTAGATCGGTCGATCGTGAAGACGTACGACTACATCAACCGCGTTGTCATAACGCTTCCGCTTACGGTCTACGAGGGTATGTAGACGATATTCTCCCCTCTCGTTATTGTGCATCACCATGATCTTGCGTGTGCGTAGGAAAATTTTGAAATTACTGTGTTCCCTAATAGTGGCATCCGAGCCAGGTTTATGCGTAGATGTTATATGCACGAGTAGAACACAAAGGAGTTGTGGGCGTGGGTATATACATATTGCTTGCCATCACTAGTTGATTCTTGATTCAGCGACATTGTTGGATGAAGCGGCCCAGGCCGACATTACGCGTATGCTTACGCGAGACTGGTTCTACCGATGTGCTTCGCACACAGGTGGCTAGTGGGTGCTTGTTTCTCCAGCTTTAATTGAATCGGATTCAATGAACATGGTTCTTTTTGAAGATCAAAAAGCAATCACTATACCGTGTTGTGGTTTTTTTGATGCGTAGGTAAGAACAGTTCTTGCTCAGCCCGTAGCAGCCACGTAAAAACTTGCAACAACAAAGTAGAGGATGTCTAACTTGTTTTTGCGGGGCATGTTGTGATGTGATATGGTCAAGACATGATGCTAAATTTTATTGTATGAGATGATCATGTTTTGTAACACAGTTATCGGCAACTGGCAGGAGCCATATGGTTGTCGCTTCATTGTATGAAATGCAATCGCCATGTAATCGCTTTACTTTATCACTAAGCGGTAGCGATAGTCATAGAAGCAATAGTTGGCAAGACGACAACAGTGCTTCGATGGAGATCAAGGTTTCAAGCCGGTGACAATGGTGATCATGGCGCTGCTTTGGAGATGGAGATCAAAGGCACAAGATGACGATGGCCATATCATATCACTTATATTGATTGCATGTGATGTTTATCCTTTATGCATCTTATTTTGCTTAGTTCGGCGGTAGCATTATAAGATGTTCTCTCACCAAATTTCAAGGTATAAATGTTCTCCCTGAGTATGCACCGTTGCTACAATTCGTCATGCCGAGACACCGCGTGATGATCGGGTGTGATAAGCTCTATGTTCACATACAACGGATGCAAGCCAATTTTGCACACGTGGAATACTCGGGTTAAACTTGACAAGCCTAGCATATGCACATATGGTCTCGGAACACTGGAGACCGAAAGATCGATCGCGAATCATATAGTAGATATGATCAACATAGTGATGTTCACCATTGAAAACTACTCCATCTCACGTGATGATCGGACATGGTTTAGTTGATATGGATCATGTGATCACTTAGATGATTAGAGAGATGTCTATCTAAGTGGGAGTTCTTAAGTAATTTGATTAATTGAACTTTAATTTATCATGAACTTAGTACCTGATAGTATTTTTCATGTCTAGATGGCCCGTGCTGTTGTTCTGTTGAATTTTAATGCGTTCCTAGAGAAAGCTAAGTTGAAAGATGATGGTAGAAACTACACGGACTGGGTCCGTAACTTGAGGATTGTCCTCATTGCTGCAAAGAAGAATTACATCCTGGAAGCACCGCTAGGTGACAAACCCGCTGCAGGAGCAACGCCAGATGTTATGAACACCTGGCAGAGCAAAGCTGATGACTACTCAATAGTTCAGTGTGCCATGCTTTACGGCTTAGAACCGGGACTTCAATGACGTTTTGAACGTCATGGAGCATATGAGATGTTCCAGGAGTTGAAGTTAATAGTTCAAGCAAATGCCCGGATTGAGAGATATGAAGTCTCCAATAAGTTCTATAGCTACAAGATGGTGGAGAATAGTTCTGTCAGTGAACATATACTCAAAACGTCTGGGTACCACAACCACTTGACTCAACTGGGAGTTAATCTTCCTGATGATAGTGTTATTGACTAAGTTCTTCAATCACTACCACCAAGCTACAAGAGCTTCATAATGAACTATAATATGCAAGGGATGGATAAGACAATTCCTGAGCTCTTCGCAATGCTAAAGGTTGCGGAGGTAGAAATCAAGAAGGAGCGTCAAGTGTTGATGGTCAAAAAGACCACCAGTTTCAAGAAAAAGGGTAAAGGGAAGAAGGGGAACTTCAAAAAGAACAGCAAGCCAGTTGCTGCTCAAGTGAAGAAACTCAAGTCTGGACCTAAGTCTGAGACCGAGCGCTTATACTGCAAAGGAACTGGTCACTGGAAGCAGAACTGCCCCAAGTATTCGGCGGAGAAGAAGGATGGCAAAGTGAAAGGTATATTTGATATACATGTTATGGATGTGTACCTTACTAATGCTCACAATAGTGCCTGGGTATTTGATACTGGTTCAGTTGCTAACATTTGCAACTCGAAACAAGGGCTACAGATTAAGCGAAGATTGGCTAAGGATGAGGTGACGATGCGCGTGGGAAATGGTTCCAAAGTCAATGTGATCGCCGTCAGCATGCTACCTCTACATCTACCTTCGGGATTAGTTTTAGATCTGAATAATTGTTGTTTGGTGCTAGCGTTGAGCATGAACATTATATCTGGATCTTGTTTAATGCGAGACGATTATTCATTTAAATCAAAGAATAATGGTTGTTCTATTTATATGAGTAATATCTTTTATGGTCAGGCACCCTTGATGACTGGTCTATTTTTACTAAATCTTGATAGTGATACACATGTTCATAGTATTGAAGCCAAAAGATGCAGAGTTGATAATGATAGTGCAACTTATTTGTGACACTGCCGTTTAGGTCATATTGGAGTAAAGCACATGAGGAAAGTCCATTCTGATGGACTTCTGGAATCACTTGATTATGAATCACTTGGTACTTGCGAACCATGCTTCATGGGCAAGATGACTAAAACTCCGTTCTCCGGAACAATGGAGCGAGCAACAGAGTTATTGGAAATCATACATACTGATGTATGTGGTCCAATGAACATTGAAGCTCGCGGTGGATATCGTTATTTTCTCACCTTCACAGATAATTTGAGCAGATATGGGTATATCTACTTGATGAAACATAAGCCTCAAACATTTGAAAAGTTCAAAGAATTTCAGAGTGAAGTGGAAAATCATCGTAACAAGAAAATCAAGTTTCTATGATCTGATCGTGGAGGTGAGTATTTGAGTTATGAGTTTGGACTTCATTTGAAACAATGTGGAATAGTTTCACAACTCACGCCACCTAGAACACCACAATGTAATGGTGTGTCCGAACGTCATAACCGCACTTTATTAGATATGGTGCGATCTATGATGTCTCTCACTGATTTACCGCTATCGTTTTGGGGTTATGCTTTAGAGACGGCTGCATTCATGTTAAATAGGGCACCATCTAAATCCTTTGAGATGACACCTTATGAAATGTGGTTTGGCAAGAAACCCAAGTTGTCGTTTCTTAAAGTTTGGGGCTGCGATGCTTATGTGAGAAAGCTTCAACCTGATAAGCTCAAACCCAAATCATAGAAATGTGTCTTCATAGGATACCCAAAGGAGACTGTTGGGTACACCTTCTATCACAGATCCGAAGGCAAGATATGCGTTGCTAAGAATGGATCCTTTCTAGAGAAGGAGTTTCTCTCGAAAGAAGTGAGTGGGAGGAAAGTAGAACTTGACGAGGTAATTGTACCTTCTCCCTTATTGGAAAGTAGTTCATCACTGAAATCAGTTCCAGTGATTCCTACACCAGTAAGTGAGGAAGCTAATGATGATGATCATGAAACTTCTGATCAAGTTACTACCGAACCTCGTAGGTCAACCAGAGTAAGATCCACACTAGAGTGGTATGGTAATCCTGTTCTGGAAGTCATGTTACTTGACCATGACGAACCTACGAACTATGAGGAAGCGATGATGACCCCAGATTCCGCAAAATGGCTTGAGGCCATGAAATCTGAGAACAAAGTATGGACTTTGGTTGACTTGCCCGATGATTGGCAGGCCATAGAGAATAAATGGATCTTCAAGAAGAAGACTGACGCTGACGGTAATGTTACTGTCTACAAAGCTCGACTTGTTGCAAAAGGTTTTCGACAAGTTCAAGGAGTTGACTACGATGAGACCTTGTCACCCGTAGCGATGCTTAAGTCCGTCCGAATCATGTTAGAAATTGCCGAATCATGTTAGAAATCACCCGTAGCGATGCTTAATGTCAAAATTGCATTCCTTAATGGATACCTTAAAGAAGAGTTGTATATGATGCAACCAGAAGGTTTTGTCGATCCAAAAGGTGCTAACAAAGTGTGCAAGCTCCAGTGATCCATTTATGGACTAGTGCAAGCCTCTCGGAGTTGGAATATACGCTTTGATAGTGTGATCAAAGCATATGGTTTTGTACAGACTTTTGGAGAAGCATGTATGTCGGTGGGAACGACACCTATGGGATCACAAGAATCCCTACTACGGTTAGCGGGGCGCGGGGTCGTGAGAAGAGCGGATCAAACAGATAGTACACAGTTTGTTTATCCAGGTTCGGGCCGCGAGGATGCGTAAAACCCTACTCCTGCTTTGGTGGATGTGTATTCCTGTTCTTGAGCTAGCTCCGGGGCATTAGGAGCTCCAAAAAGCCGAATCCTCCTCCTGGTCGCCTCAGGCCTCCTTTTATAGAAAAAGGGGTTGCCACAGTGGCACGCAGGAGGTGAAAAGGGTACAGTGATGCGAGGTTATCCCTCGCATTACATGACAAGGCGCATTTAATGCGTCTTGCTTAGGTGTCCTTGCTTTATCGGGGACGGGGGAGAAACCTGTCTCGTCCGTCGCCGCTCCTTCTTGTGTCGACACGCGCCCTGGCCAGCGATGCCTGTGATGCCATGTAGGTAGGCAGGCAGCTGAGGTGGCGCAGTGGAGGGTCTTCATGAAGATCTGCATGCCGCCACGTAGGTGCCTGCCCAGCTGGTTGGGTCGGCAGCCGCATGCATACGGTGGTGGAGGTTTAGTCGGCGTGGGCCTGATGGTGGCCCTGCGGATGTTCTTGGCAAGAGCCTTGCCGGGGCCCCAGCAAGGGTCTTGCCGGGGCGCCTACTGTCATCCCCGGCAAGGCGCTTGCCAGGGGCCTTGTGGTCCTCCTCGGCTGGGATCCCGCCAAGGGTCATCATCTTCTATTGTACGTATCTGATCTTGAATGTCTTCACAAAGATCTGCATGCCACCATGGGGATGTCTCCCGAATCCTTGCCCCATGGGGGCAGTGGACTCAAGGGTGATTTGCTCCGTAGGCGTGGGGCGAGTTGTCGCGGCAAGGGTCTTGCTGTGGTTGCTAAAACTGTCTCCCGGCAAGGATCTTGCCAGGGGAGTCCACTTCGTCCCTTTGGCTCTTCGTGGTCTTGGCCTTGGCGTCGTCCTAGTTCCCTTGAGCTTCGGTCTTTCCCTGGCTCACCTCCCTTGCCTTGCTTGGTGTGGTGGTGCCCGTGGCTCAGACTGCCCGTGCATAGTTATAGGGGTACAAAAAAGTGTACCCCTCTTTTTGTACACCGACAGGAGCCCCCGGGCATGGGCCACACATAAGCGCAACGCGTTGTTGGGCTAGGCCCAAAAACGGTGCGCGGGCAGGCGGGGCGGTATTTTACTGCGGAAAGATTTTTCGCGCGTTGCGCTTCCCACGACTCCCGCATGTGGCGCGGCGTGGGGAGGTGCGTGTGATGTGGGCGGCATGCGTGGGGTTGGTTCCCGCGGGCATGCATCACATCACAGTTAATGTGAAAGGAGGCGGCCCGTGTTTTCCCCCATAAAAAAGGAATAACCGTGGGCGCGCTGCTCACTTTCTCATCTTTCCTCGTGCCTTCTCCAATCTCAGAGTCGTTGTTTCCTCTCTTCCTTCCTTCCTAAGCTTCCGCCGTCGCCCGCCGTCGTTGCTTCGCCATCCCCCTCCCTCAGTCCTCTAACTTTCTTAGCCACCATGGCGCCCAAATCCGTCAAGGGAAAGGGGGTGGCCAAGGGCGCTGGGACTGTGGAGCCGCCGGAGAGTGCGCTATTGGGGGACCGGACGAAGTCCGCCTTCTTCTTCCCCTTGACGGTTGATGTTCGTGAGCTCCGGTCCTCCTTCAGGCCTCTATGGGGAGTGAAGACGGGGGGAGAGAATTCGGGACATCCGGTGACGCGCGTCATTCCTGCCGCTTGCGCCAATCCTGCCCCAAATCGGTATCCCTTTTTCGTCGATTATCTTTCTTGCGGGTTATGCCCCCCTTTTTCCGATTTCTTCTGCGACATTATGCACACCTTCGGCTTTCGCCTCTTTGATTTTACTCCGAATGCGGTGGCGTGCATGGCTTTCTTTGCGCATCTTTGCAAAGGCTTTACCGGGGTGCAGCCAGACACGGCACTCTTCCGCCATTATTTCTCCCCTCGGATCCAGCCAGGAGGTGCCATCTCTGGTTGCGTCACCTGGATCCCAAGATCCAAGGGGGCGTACCCGGACAGTGCCATGAAGGAGAGGTGGGAGGAATGGCGTGGCCGGTGGTGCTGGATTGAAGATGAAGACCCGCCGGAATTCTGCAAGGTCCGCCGAGTGCCGCCGGTTCGCGGCAGCGATTGGGGTGATGTCGACGCCGCCGACGGGAGGCTCACTATCGCCACCACTAGGATTCTCCGGCTGACCCGGGCTGGACTCACCCTTGAGATGATTGGGGCGGACTTCATTCGCCGCCGGATCGCCCCGTTGCACAACAAGGGGAGGCCAGCCTAGCTCTTTACGAATCCGGCTGACATTATGTGACTCCGCCCTGGCCTCGACCATAATTTCACGGTGATGGCGCATGCCCACTTCTGCCAGCGGCTTTTTCAGCTTTATGTGGGTCACGACGGCGAGGTCGAACGGACCGGCAAGGCCGCGAGGGCTGCCGCAAAGGTCGGCAAGGCCCTCAAGGGGCCGTTTTTCAAGTTGCCAGCGGGGGTGGTCCCGTTGTGCAATAATTCACGTCGGTCTGAGATCATCGCTATGATGCCGAACTGTAATGCACACGGCCTTGTCCCGAGCTGGAAGGAGCCGAAGGATGCGGATGTGCAGCAATTCTTTGACACCCTGATCGAGGTATATGTCAATGCTGACGTCGAGCGGTGGCTTGTCATGGACACTACCCATGCAGAGCTGGACTACATCGCCACTAGGGCGAGGGAGGTACAGCTTTCCATGGAGGCCGACAGGGCCGGGGGTGTGGAGGACAAGGCCGCAACGGCTGCGTAGGAAGAGGAGCTCACTCGGTGGGCGGAGGCCTCCGGGGAGGTTAGCAGCGCTGACACGGGAGCTCCGCTTGTCGAAGATGCGGCCGACGAGTCATCGGGGGAGGAGGATGTGGTGGCGGGCTCGACGCCAGCCAGTGGAAGAGGGCGAGTCCTGCGGCGGTCTGGCTCCGGCGAGCTGGTCCGGCCTGGCAGGGCTACGCGGCCTCAATTGACCCTGGAGGGGTCCGGGCGTCACACGAGGGCCACGGTAGCGAAGAGGCTGACGAAGGCCGCTGAGAAGAAGAAGACAACAGTCCCTTCCTCATCTGGGCGCGCACAAACCCCGCCTTCTTCGCCTCCTCCGGCAGATGTCGACTGGGATGTCGATGCGGAGGTCGCTTTTGATCTCGAGCCTCTCAGCCCGAAGAGGAAAAGGAAAGTGGTGGAAGAGGAGGAGATGGATGACGAGTAAGTAATCCGTTCCTTACTGCCATTTCCATTCCCCCAAATTAAGTCACCTCTCCTGGTCGTTTTTGCTTTTGCAGGGATGCAGAGACGTTGGCCCAGAGGGTGAAGAGGGCGAAGGCCTCGGCGAGCAGTCAGCCCCCGGCTGGGGCTTCAAAGACGCCATTGGTGGTGTTGAGCAGCCCGGACAGCAGCCCCTGGCACAGCCCCCAGCGTAAGTTCATCACCCTCCTCTTATTCGACATGTGGTAGGCGTTCGATGATATGGTGTTGACCTTGTCGGGTTTGCAGGAGGGGAGCGGCAGCAGGAGGAGCCGCAGAGGGCTACCCCCAACACACCACCCCCATCGACTACGCCACCGCGAGGGGCGTCCCCGGCAAGGGCATCAAGCACGGAGCCCACACCCATGGAGGAAGAGGGGAACTTGGGCGCTCGTGACTCTGCCACGGCGCCAAATGCTGGCGGGGAGGGGACTTCTGCTTCACAGCCTGGCACTGGTGAGTCGCCTGTCCTCCGTCTCTGTTTTTCCCTTATTCTTTTTCTTGGCTTCATTGCTCCCATTACTGCCCAGGCCCTCCTTCAATAGATATGGAGGACGTGGATACTGTTGTTGGGAATATTGCTGAGGAGGCCACGGCGGAGGCCGACAGGATTGCCACCGAGGAGGCCGCCAGAGATGCTGACGAGGTCGCCGCCGATGAGGCCGCCAAGGATGCTGCCGAGGACACCGCTGCGGGGGCCGCCAAGGCGACCGGCGAGGCTTCTGCCGAGGGTGCCAGCGATGGGCCTGCCGGGGAAGCTGGCAAGGCCACCGCCGAGGAAGAGGTGGTTGATGATCAGCCTCCCTCCTCCTCAACCTCGGGCCCCGGCAGATATCTGAAGGTGGGCGACGATCTTTTCGTCCATCTTCCAGGGGCGTCAAGTTCCCGAGCGCCCGCCGAAGGGGAAGTCTTTGACGGTGAGGTGCTTGCTGCCACCGGGCTCGAGGTGGTCGATGAACCGGGCATTGGCGGTGATGGTTCTCCAGAAGAGCAGCTTTTCCGTGACATGGGGGCCAATTTCCGAAAGCTCCAAGTGCTCTACCGTGCTCACCTGAACAAGGTCAAGTCCAGGATGGCAACGGTGGACAAGGCGGAGGTGGACTTCAAGGCGCGCGTTGCTGAGACGCAGACCTGGTTTCACCAGACTCGCGAGGAGCAGAGGGCCTTTCAGGGGGAATTGGCCAAGCGCGATGTAGAGCTCACCATGAAGATGGCTGACATCGAGAAGGCCCAGGAAAAGGCAGCGAACTTGACTGCCGCGGGCGAGGCCGCCTGGAACCAGCATCAAGCCGCATTGGATTCCCAGGAAGAAGACCTCCTCGTGCGTGAGGCGAAGCTTGCCGCAACGCTCCGCGGCAAGGATGAGGAGCTCGAGGCCCTTGTCGGGCGACGGACTCGCGAGCTGGAGCAGAGGCACAAAGAGGCACTCAATGCCCAAGCTCTGGCCCATGCCGGCAAGGTGAAGGAGTTGGAGGTAGAGCGGGACGAGCTGAAGGAGCAGGCCCTCAAGCTATCCAACGAGAAGAGCACGATCAACAGCGCCTTGGTAGAGGCGCAAGGAGCGGTCATCAGCAGGGCTGGGGAGCTCTCCGAAGCGCAAAACTCCATCAGAGATCTCAAGTTGAAGCTGGAGAATCTCGAGAAGATGTTGTCGGGGAGCAGCGCTCGGGAGGAGACCTTGACCAGGAGCCTGGAGGAGGAGAAGCAGCTGCGGGCGAACAAGGCTGCCTCCCACCAGGAATATGTGGAGGGCGAGAACAGATGGATCAACCGTCTGGAGGACGTCGCCGGCAGGGTCACCTCGCAGTTGGCCACCATGGGGATGCCAAACGTGAGGTATGCCCCTGAGCGCAACGGGACCGCCAACGCCAAGCTGACCCAGTTCTTCGAGGGCGTCCTTGGAGCCTTGGCTTATCTTCACTCCAAGAGAGCGGCCACGTTGGTCGAGGAGGCCCGACGACTTTGCCGGGGGGTCATGACCAAGGTCCTCACCAAGATGGCGTACTAGAATCCCGACCTCGACTTCGAAGCCGCGATGGATAGCTTGCTGGATGGTACTGACCTCACGGTGCTCAAGGAGCGCATCAAGCCCATCATCAGCAGTATCGACGAAATCAAGAGGGTGGAAGGTCAGCGCCGGGATTAGGCATCCTGTTCTTCTTCGCTGCTGCAGGTTCCCGACCAAGACAAATTTTATCTTTAGTTAGAACCGTAGCAATGATGTGATGTAACATAACTTTTCCAGTACTCTTAATTTTCATGCACGTTATTTCCCTGTTCAATTTCTCTTTGTATGCGCGCCCTACGTCGATTGGGTAGGTTTGCCGGCGTGGAAGCCCCTAGCGGTGTTTTGGGGACGGATCCCCATGGGCCTGCCGGGTATGCGTGCTGCCGGATGAGCCACCTTACTGTTCTGAACGCGGCCGCTCGAACTGTCGAGCTTGACTCGAGTCAGAATCGAGAACGTTGTTGATCGCGAAAGGCTACTCTGCCATTCTTGACGCAGCCGCTTGAGCTGTTGAGCAGACTCGAAACAGGGCAAGGGCGTTGCCGATCGTGGGAGAGCCCCCTGGCGTGCAGGTTTCTCATACAAAGGCGTGACATCTTCGGGGGGAATAATCTCATATAAGAAGGATAGAACAAATAAGGGTTCAGTGCAACTTAGCTTCTGTTTGCAGTCGCTCTAGTGCCGATCTTCTGGCCTCCTTTCTTCTCCAAGGGCCACGAAGACGAAGGAGTGCTGGGCTAACTGCTAGAACCAATTCTCACAACTGCGCCCCCTAACTGGCACGCCAAAGATGTCGGTGGGAACGACACCTGTGGGATCACAAGAATCCCTACTACGGTTAGCGGGGCGCGGGGTCGTGAGAAGAGCGGATCAAACAGATAGTACACGGTTTGTTTATCCAGGTTCGGGCCGTGAGGATGCGTAAAACCCTACTCCTGTTTTGGTGGATGTATATTCCTGTTCTTGAGCTAGCTCCGGGGCATTAGGAGCTCCAAAAAGCCGAATCCTCCTCCTGGTCTCCTCGGGCCTCCTTTTATAGAAAAAGGGGTTGCCACAGTGGCACGCAGGAGGTGGAAAGGGTACAGTGATGCGAGGTTATCCCTCGCATTACATGACAAGGCGCATTTAATGCATCTTGCTTAGGTGTCCTTGCTTTATCGGGGACGGGGGAGAAACCTATCTCGTCCGTCGCCGCTCCTTCTTGTGTCGACACACGCCCCGGCCAGCGATGCCTGTGATGCCATGTAGGTAGGCAGGCAGCTGAGGTGGCGCAGTGGAGGGTCTTCACGAAGATCTGCATGCCGCCACGTAGGTGCTTGCCCAGCTGGTTGGGCCGGCAGCCACATACGTACGGTGGTGGAGGTTTAGTCGGCGTGGGCCTGATGGTGGCCCTACGGATGTTCTTGGCAAGGGCCTTGCCGGGGCCCCGGCAAGGGTCATGTCGGGGCGCTTGCTGTCATCCCCGGCAAGGCGCTTGCCGGGGGCCTTGTGGTCTTCCTCGACTGGGATCCCGCCAAGGCTCGTCATCTTCTATTGTACGTATCTGATCTTGAATGTCTTCAAAAAGATCTGCATGCCACCATGGGGATGTCTCCCGAATCCTTGCACCATGGGGGCAGTGGACTCAAGGGTGATTTGCTCCGTAGGCGTGGGGCGAGTTGCCGCGGCAAGGGTCTTGTCGGGGTTGCTAAAACTGTCTGCCGGCAAGGATCTTGCCGGGAGAGTCCGCTTCGTCCCTTTTGCTCTTCGTGGTCTTGGCCTTGGCGTCGTCCTAGTTCCCTTGAGCTTCGTTCTTTCCCTGGCTCACCTCCCTTGCCTTGCTTGGTGTGGTGGCGCCCGTGGCTCAGACTGCCCGTGCACAGTTATAGGGGTACAAAAAAGTGTACCCCTCCTTTTGTACACCGACAATGTATTTACAAGAAAGTGAGTGGGAGCTCCGTAACATTTCTGATATTATATGTAGATGACATATTGTTGATCGGAAATGATACTGAATTTCTGAATAGCATAAAAGGATACTTGAATAAGAATTTTTCAATGAAAGACCTCGGTGAAGCTACTTATATATTGCGCATCAATATCTATAGAGCTAGATCAAGACGCTTGATTGGACTTTCACAAAGCACATACCTTGATAAAGTTTTGAAGAAGTTCAAAAGGGATCGGGCAAAGAAAGGGTTCTTGCCTGTATTACAAGGTGTGAAGTTGAGTCAGACTGAATGCCCGACCACTACGGAAGATAGAGAGAAAATGAAAGGTGTTCCCTATGCTTCAGCCATAGGCTCTATCATGTATGCAATGCTATGTACCAGACCTGATGTGTGCCTTGCTATAAGTTTAGCAGGGAGGTACCAAAGTAATCCAGGAGTGGATCACTGGACAAAGGTCAAGAACATCCTGAAATATCTAAAAAGGACTAAGGATATGTTTCTCATTTATGGAGGTGACAAACAGCTTGTTGTAAATGGTTGCATCGATGCAACCTTTGACAGTGATCCAGATGACTCTAAGTCACAACCGGATATGTATTTATATTGAATGGTGGAGCTGTAAGTTGGTGCAGTTCCAAGCAGAGCGTCGTGGCGGGATCTACGTGTGAAGCGGAGTACATAGCTACTTCGGAAGCAGCAAATGAAGGAGTCTGGATGAAGGAGTTCATATCCAATCTAGGTGTAATACCTAGTACATCTGGTCCAATGAAAATCTTTTGTGACAATACTGAGAACCAAACACATCAAGAGACGCTTCAATTCCATCCGCGACTCAAGTCAAGGAGGGAGACATAGAGATATGCAAGATACATATGGATCTGAATGTTGCAGACCCATTGACTAAACCTCTCTCACGAGCAAAACATGATCAGCACCAAGACTCCATGGGTTAGAATCATTACTATGTAATCTAGATTATTGACTCTAGTGCAAGTGGGAGACTGAAGGAAATATGCACTAGAGGCAATAATAAAGTTGTTATTTATATTTCCTTATATCATGATAAATGTTTATTATTCATGCTAGAATTGTATTAACCAGAAACTTAGTACATGTGTGAATACATAGACAAATAGAGTGTCCCTAGTATGCCTCTACTTGACTAGCTCGTTAATCAAAGATGGTTAAGTTTCCTGACCATAGACATGTGTTGTCATTTGATGAACGGGATCACATCATTAGAGAATGACGTGATGGACAAGACCGATCCGTTAGCTTAGCATTATGATTGTTTATTTTTATTGCTATTGCTTTCTTCATGACATACATATTCCTCTGACTATGAGATTATGCAGCTCCCAAATACCGTAGGAACTGTGTGATATCAAACGTCACAACATAACTGGGTGATTATAAAGATGCTCTATAGGTGTCTCCGAATGTATTTGTTGAGTTGGCATAGATCGAGATTAGGATTTGTCACTCTGTGTATCGGAGAGGTATCTCTGGGCCCTCTCGGTAATGCACATCACTATAAGCCTTGCAAGCAATGTGGCTAATGAGTTAGTTGCAGGATGATGCATTACGGAACGAGTAAATAGACTTGCCGGTAACGAGATTGAACTAGGTATGATGATACCGACGATTGAATCGCGGGAAAGTAACATACCGATGACAAAGGGAATGATGTATGTTGTTATGCGGTTTGACCGATAAAGATCTTCATAGAATATGTAGGAGCCAATATGAGGATCCAGGTTCCGTTATTGGTTATTGACCGGAGATGTGTCTCGATCATTTCTACATAGTTCTCGAACCCGTAGGGTCCGCACGCTTAACGTTCGATGATGATTTGTATTATGAGTTATGTGTTTTTGATGACCGAAGTTTGTTCAGAGTCCCGAATGAGATCACGGACATCACAAGGAGTTTCAAAATGGTCGAGAGGTAAAGATTGATATATTGGAAGGTTATATACGGACACCGGAAGGGTTCCGAAAAAGATCGGGGATTTTTCGGAGTACCGGGAGGTTACCGGAACCCCCAGGAAAGTTATTGGGCCTAATGGGCCATAGTGGAAGAGAGGAGGCAGGCCATAGGAGGTGGGGTGCTCCCCTCTTGCCCCAATTCGAATTGGACAAGGGGAGGGGCACGGGCCCCCTCTTTCCTTCTCCCTCTCCCTCCTTTCCCCTTTCCCCCTCTCTGTTGGAAGGAAAGGGGGCGGATCCTACTAGGTTTGGAGTCACAAATCGGATACGTGTTTTTATTGAATAGTGGAGCTGTCAGTTGGTGCAGTTCCAAGCAGAGCGTCATGGCAGGATCTACGTGTGAAGCGGAATACATAGCTGCTTCAGAAGCAGCAAATGAAGGAGTTTGGATGCAGGAGTTCATATCCGATCTAGGTGTCATACCTAGTGCATTGGGTCCTATGAAAATATTTTGTGACAATACTGGTGCAATTGCCTTGGCAAAGGAATCCAGATTTCACAAGAGAACCAAGCACATCAAGAGACACTTCAATTCCATCTGCGATCAAGTCAATGAGGGAGATATAGAGATTTGCAAGATACATACGAATCTGAATGTTGCAGACCCGTTGACTGAGCCTCTCTCATGAGCAAAACATGATCAGCACCAAGACTCCATGGGTGTTAGAATCATTACAATGTAATCTAGATTATTGACTCTAGTGCAAGTGGGAGACTGAAGGAAATATGCCCTAGAGGCAATAATAAAGTTGTTATTTATATTTCCTTATATCATGATAAATGTTTATTATTCATGCTAGAATTCTATTGACGGTAAACTTAGTACATGTGTGAATACATAGACAAACAAAGTGTCACTAGTTTGCCTCTACTTGACTAGCTCGTTGAATCAATGATGGTTATGTTTCCTAACCATAGACATGAGTTGTCATTTGATTAACGGGGTCACATCATTAGAGAATGATGCGATTGACTTGACCCATCTGTTAGCTTAGCACGATGATAGTTTAGTTTGTTGCTATTGCTTTCTTCGTAACTATACATGTTCCTGTGACTATGAGATCATGCAACTCCTGATTACCGGAGGAACACTTTGTGTGCTACCAAACGTCACAATGTAACTGGGTGATTATAAAGGTGCTCTACATGTGTCTCCGATGGTGTTTGTTGAGTTGGCATGGATCAAGATTAGGATTTGTCACTCCGATTGTCGGAGAGGTATCTCTGGGCCCTCTCGGTAATGTACATCACTATAAGCCTTGCAAGCAATGTAGCTAATGAGTTAGTTACGGGATGTAGCATTACGGAACAAGTAAAGAGACTTACCAGAAATGAGATTGAACTAGGTATTGAGATACCGACGATCGAATCTCGGACAAGTAACATACCGATGACAAAGGGAACAACGTATATCGTTATGCGGTTTGACCGATAAAGATCTTCGTAGAATATGTAGGAACCAATATGAGCTTCCAGGTTCCGCTATTGGTTATTGACCGGAGGCATGTCTCGCTCATGTCTACATAGTTCTCGAACCCGTAGGGTCCGCACGCTTAACGTTCGGTGACGATCGATATTATGATTTTATGTGTTTTGATGTACCGAAGGTAGTTCAGAGTCCCGGATTTGATCACAGGCATGACGAGGAGTCTCGAAATGGTCGAGACGTAAATATCGATATATTGGAAGCCTATGTTTGGACATCGGAATGGTTTCGGGTGAAATAGGGAGTATACTGGAGCACCGGGAGGTTACCGGAACCCCCCCCCCCCCCGAGAGGTATATGGGCCTTATTGGGCCTTAGTAGAAGAGAGGGAAAAGAAGCAAAGGAGGGGGCACCCCCCCCCCCAAGCCCAATCCGAATTGGGAGGGGGCCGGCCCCCCCTTTCCTTCCTTCTTCCTCCTCCTTCCTTCTCTCCTAGAACTAACAAAGGGAAGGGGGCCCTCGACATTCCGACCATAGACCGGTAATTGTTAATACATAAGGCGTGCCGAGAATGGCGAGTGGAGGCGATCGGGGGTTTCGCTTTGAGGCTTGGTGGCTGCAAGAGGAGGGGTGCGGTGATGAGATTCAAGGAGCATGGGAGGAGGGATGCCTGAAGGAGAGAGGTGATGTCGCTACTGCAATGACTAATGTGGCTGGGAGGATGAGGAAGTGGAGCAGGGAGGTGGCGGGAAAGTTAGAGGGGAGACTGAGGAAAGCCTGACGTGAGTTGGAAACATGCATGCGACACCGGTTTCAGCGGCAAAGGTTGAGGAGTGGGCTCGGCTGAGATGTCTTGTTGAGGAGTTGGAGGACAAGAAAAACACCAAAGCTAAACAATATTCCCATGTCACGTGGCTACGGGATGGGAACAAAAGCACAAAATATTTCATGGCCGTTGCTTCAGCTAAGAGGAAGGCTAACCGGATTAAGAAGCTAAGCAGGGAGGATGGCTCAGAGGTGAAGGAAGGGGAGGAGTTGACTAACTATGTCTGTTGGTTTTTTCAGGATCTCTTCACTTCCGCGGGTGTCAACCGCCTGCCGGAACTCATCAATAAGGTTCAACCCTGTGTGACTCCTGCAATGAGAGCAATCCTGGAAGCAGAGGTCACACGGGAAGAGGTGAAGGCGGCGCTCGACCACATTGGTGATCTAAAGGCCCCGGGTCTTGACGGAATTCCCTTGATCGTCTACAAGAAGCATTGGCATTTCATGGGGGACAAAGTGGTAGATGAGGTGATTGCGGTGCTAAACGGAGGAGCTATGCCGCCAGGGTGGAATGACACGGTTGTGGTTCTCATTCCCAAGTTCAAGAATCCCAACCAAATCAAGGACCTATGGCCGATAAGCCTCTGCAACGTGATTTACAAGCTAGTTTCCAAGGTTATTGCCAACCGCCTCAAACTAGTGCTCCCAGACATTATCTCCTTGAATCAGAGCGCTTTTGTCCCTGGTCGGATGATAACCGACAATGTGTTGGTAGCTTACGAAGTGTCACACTACCTACTGAACAAAAAGAAAGGGAAGGAGGGCATAGCAGCAGTGAAAGCGGATATGAGGAAGGCATGTGACAGGGTTGAGTGGGAGTTCTTGAGGGCAATGTTGACTAAACTGGTATCGACACTCGTTGGATTGAATTGTTCATGCACTGTGTTTGCTTCGAAAGGTATCAGATCAAGGTCAATGGTGTTCTAACCGAATAGTTTTCTCCCTCCCAAGGTCTCAAACAAGGGGATCCGGCCACGCCGTACCTATTCATCATCTGTGCGGAGGGATTGTCAGCCCTGCTTCATGATGCGGAAGAGGCCGAAAAGATCATCGGGGTCAAGATCTGTCCACAAGCACCGGTGGTGTCGCACCTACTCTTCGCTGACGACTCAGCCCTACTGTTGAAAGAAAACAATCTGAGGCCCAAGAGTTGCGCCGCTTACTGGATCTCTATGAGGACTGCTTGGGGCAGTGCATCAACCTCGAGAAGTCAGCAATAATGTTTATCCCTAACACCGGAGCGGCGGCCAAAACGGCTGTCAAGGATGCCCTATAAATCCAGAGTGAGTCTTGGAACGAGAAGTACCTGGGTCTGCCTGTTCAAGTTGGTAAATCAAGAAGGAAGGCTTTTGCTTTCGTCAAAGGTGCTATGGCAGGCCGAGTGTCTGGTTGGAAGGAAAGGCTCATTGTGAAGGCTGGCAAAGAAACTCTGGTCACGACGGTTGCTCAGGCTATCCCCACCTTTGCTATGTCTTGTTTCTACCTAACAAAATCCTTCTGTGACGAACTCAGCTCATTGGTAGGAGATTATTGGTTGAGCCAACAAGACAAGCATCATACCACCCATTAGATCAGCTAGAAAATGCTCATTAAGACAAAAGCACAAGGGGGGTTTAGGGTTCCGCGACATGCATGACTTCAACATAGCCTTGCTATCCAGGCAGATTTGGCGGCTCGTTCAACATCCAGACTCTCTCTGTGCTAAAATACTACAAGCTCGGTATTTTCCAAACGGCCAGATTCTCGATGTTGCTCCTAGGGACGGCATTTCGTATTCCTGGCATAGCCTACTCCATGGGCTGCATCTTTTCCGGGATGGGTACATTTGGAGGATTGGCGACGGTACTCAACTGAAGATTTGGTCTGATCCGTGGATACCTGATACGTCTCCAACGTATCTATAATTTTTTATTGCTCCATGCTATATTATCTACTGTTTTGGACTATATTGGGCTTTATTTTCCACTTTCATATTATTTTTGGGACTAACCTATTAACCAGAGGCCCAGCCCAGAATTGATGTTTTTTGCCTATTTCAGTGTTTCGGATAAACGGAATATCAAACGGAGTCCAAACGGAATAAAATCTTCGGGAACGTGATTTTCTCACCGAACGTGATCCAGGAGACTTGGACCCTACTCCAAGGAGCAAAAGAGGCGGTCACGAGGGTGGGGGGCGCCGCCCCGCTAGGGCGCGCCCCCCTGCCTCGTGGGCCCCTCGTTGCTCCTCTGGCGTACTTCTTCCTCCTATATATACACACGTACCCCCAAACGATCAGAACAGGAGCCAAAAACCTAATTCCACTGCCGCAACTTTCTGTATCCACAAGATCCCATCTTGGGGTCTGTTCCGGAGCTCCGCCGGAAGATGGCCGTCATCACGGAGGGCTTCTACATCATCATAGCCTCTCCGATGAAGTGTGAGTAGTTTACCTCAGACCTTCGGGTCCATAGTTAGTAGCTAGATGGCTTCTTCTCTCTCTTTGAATCTCAATACAAAGTTCTCCCCCTCTCTTGTGGAGATCTATTCGATGTAATCTTGTTTTTGTGGTGTGTTTGTTGAGATCGATGAATTGTGGGTTTATGATCAAGTCTATCTATGAATAATATTTGAATCTTCTCTGAATTCTTTTATGTATGATTGGTTATCTTTGCAAGTCTCTTTGAATTATCCGTTTGGTTTGGCCAACTAGATTAGTAGTTCTTGCCATGGGAGAAGTGCTTAGCTTTGGGTTCGATCTTGCGGTGTCCTTACCTAGTGACAGAAGGGGCAGCAAGGCACGTATTGTATCGTTGCCATCGAGGATAACAAGATGGGGTTTATTTCATATTGCATGAATTTATCTCTCTACATCATGTCATCTTGCTTAAGGCGTTACTCTGTTTTTAACTTAATACTCTAGATGCATGCTAGATAGCGGTCGATGAGTGGAGTAATAGTAGTAAATGCAGAATCGTTTCGATCTACTTGTCAGGGACGTGATGCCTATATACATGATCATGCCTAGATATTCTCATAACTATGCTCAATTCTGTCAATTGCTCAACAGTAATTTGTTCACCCACCGTAGAATACTTATGCTCTTGAGAGAAGCCACTAGTGAAACCTATGGCCCCTGGGTCTATTCTCATCATATCAATCTCCATTACTTTAATCTTTCTTTGATTTTTACTTTGCTTTTACTTTTTACTTTGCATCTTTATACCAAAAATACCAAAAATAATATATCTATCAGACCTCACTCTCGTAAGTGATCGTGAAGGGCTTGACAACCCCTAATCGCGTTGGTTGCGAGTAGCTATCGCTTTGTGCAGGTACGAGGGACTTGAGCGTGGCCTCCTACTGGATTGATACCTTGGTTCTCAAAAACTGAGGGAAATACTTACGCTACTCCGCTCCATCATCCCTTCCTCTTCGGGGAAAACCAACGCAAGATCAAGACGTAGCAAGAAGGATTTCTGGCGCCGTTGCCGGGGAGTCTACGCAAAAAGTCAACATACCAAGTACCCATCACAATCCCTATCTCTAGCATTACATTATTTGCCATTTGCCTCTCGTTTTCCTCTCCCCCCAATTCACCCTTGCCGTTTTATTTGCCCTCTCTCTCCCTATCCTCCCTCTCTATTTGCCTCTTTTTTCCCATTTTCTTTTTGTTTGCTCGTGTGTTAGTTTGCTCGTCTGTCGCGATGGCTCAAGATACTACTAAATTGTGTGACTTCACCAATACCAATAATAATGATTTCCTTAGCACTCCGATTGCTCCTCTTACCGATGCTGAATCTTGTGAAATTAATACTGCTTTGTTGAATTTTGTTATGAAAGATCAATTCGCTGGCCTTCCTAGTGAAGATGCCGCTACTCATCTGAATAGCTTCGTTGATTTATGAGATATGCAAAAGAAAAAAGTTGTCAATAATGATGTCGTTAAATTGAAGCTATTTCCTTTTTCGCTTAGAGATCGTGCTAAAGCTTGGTTTCGTCTTTGCCTAAGAATAGTATTGATTCATGGAACAAGTGCAAAGATGCGTTTATCTCTAAATATTTTCCTCCCACTAAGATCATCTCTCTTAGAAACGATATTATGAAATTTAAACAACTTGATCATGAACATGTTGCAAAAGCTTGGGAGAGAATGAAATTAATGATACATAATTTCCCTACTCATGGTTTGAATTTTTGGATGATTATACAAAAAATTTATGCCGGATTGAATTTTTCTTCTAGAAATCTTTTAGATTCGGCCGTGGGAGGCACTTTTATGGAAATCACTTTAGGAGATGCTACCAAACTCCTAGATAATATTATGGTTAATTATTCTCAATGGCATATTGAAAGATCTTCTAATAAAAAAGTGCATGCGATAGAAGAAATTAATGTGTTGAGTGGAAGGATGGATGAACTTATGAAATTATTTGCTACTAAGAGTGTTTCTTCTGATCCTAATGATATGCCTTTGTCTACTTTGATTGAGAATAACAATGAATCTATGGATGTGAATTTTGTTGGTAGGAATAATTTTGGTAACAACGCTTATAGAGGGAATTTTAATCCTAGGCCATATCCTAGTAATCCTTCTAATAATTATGGGAATTCCTACAATAACTCTTATGGAAATTATAATAAGATACCCTCTGATTTTGAATCTAATATTAAAGAATTTATTTCTTCGCAAAAGAATTTCAATGCGATGATTGAAGAAAAATTGCTTAAGATTGATGATTTGGCTAGGAACATTGATAGAATTGCTCTTGATGTTGATTCTTTGAAATTTAGATCTATTCCACCTAAGCATGATATCAATGAGTCTCTAAAAGCCATGAGAATTTCAATTGATGAGTGTAAGGAAAGAACCGCTAGGATGCGTGCTTCCAAAGATGCCTTTATTAAAGCGTGTTCTTCCAATTCCTATGAAAATCAAGATGAAGATCTAAAAGTTATTGATGTGTCTCCTATTAAATCTTTATTTTGAAATATGAATCTTGATGAAACTGAATATGATCTTCCTTTACCTAGAAAGCGTTCTAAAAATTCGGAGTGTTTAGATCTTAATGATGAAATTGATGAAAGTGGGGTTGAAAGAAATAAAAATCTAGATGTTTCTAAACCCACTATATTGGATTTCAAGGAATTTAATTATCAAAGTTGCTCTTTAATTGATTGTATTTCCTTGTTGCAATACGTGCTAAATTCTCCACATGCTTATAGTCAAAATAAAGCCTTCACCGAACATATTGTTGATGCCTTGATGCAATCTTATGAAGAAAAACTTGAGTTGAAAGTTTCTATCCCTAGAAAACTCTATGATGAGTGGGAACCAACTATTAAAATTAAAATTAAAGATCATGAGTTTTATGCTTTGTGTGATTTGGGTGCTAGTGTCTCTACTATTCCCAAGACTTTGTGTGATCTACTAGATTTCCGTAACTTTGATGATTGGTCTCTAAACTTGCATCTTGCGGATTCCACTATTAAGAAACCTATGGGAAGGATTAATTATGTTCTTATTGTTGCAAATAGGAATTATGTGCCCATATATTTCATTGTTCTTGATATAGATTGCAATCCTTCTTGCCCTATTATTCTTGGTAGACCTTTTCTTAGAACAGTTGGTGCGATTATTGATATGAAGGAAGGGAATATTAGATTTCAATTTCCATTAAAAAAGGGCATGGAACACTTTCCAAGAAAGAAAATAAAATTACCATATGAAACTATCATGAGAGCCACTTATGGATTGCCTACCAAAGATGGCAATACCTAGATCTATCCTCGCTTTTATGCCTAGCTAGGGGCGTTAATTGATAGCGCTTGTTGGGAGGCAACCCAATTTTATTTTTATTCCTTGCTTTTTGTTCCTATTTAGTAATAAATAAATTATTTAGCCTCTGTTTTGGTTGTGTTTTTTTGTGTTTAATTAGTTTTTGTGCCAAGTAGAACCGTTGGGAAGACTTGGGGAAAGTCTTGTTGAACTTGCTGTAAAAAACAGAAACTTTAGCGCTCACGGGAACTGCTGTAATTTTTATTTGAAGAGTGATATTTAGTTAATTATTTTTGAAGATGATTAATAGATAAATTACTCACGTCCAGAAATTTATTTTAGAATTTTTGGGTTTCCAGATCTTGCGCTAGCTACAGATTACTACAGACTGTTCTGTTTTTGACAGATTCTGTATTTCGTGTGTTGTTTGCTTATTTTGATGAATCTATGGCTAGTAAAATAGTTTATAATCCATAGAGAAGTTGGAATACAGTAGGTTTAACACCAATATAAATAAAGAATGAGTTAATTACAGTACCTTGAAGTGGTCTTTTGTTTTCTTTCGCTAACGGAGCTCACGAGTTTTCTATTTTGAGTTTTGTGTTGTGAAGTTTTCAAGTTTTGGGTGAATTCTTTTGATGGATCATGGAACAAGGAGTGGCAAGAGCCTAAGATTGGGGATGCCCATGGCACCCCCAAGATAATCCAAGGACACCAAGAAGTCAAAGCTTGGGGATGCCCCGGGAGGCATCCCCTCTTTCGTCCACTTCCATCGGTAATTTACTTGGAACTATATTTTTATTCACCAACATGATATGTGTTTTGCTTGGAGCGTCTTGTATTATTTGTGTCTTTGTGTCTTAGTATGCCACAATCATCCTTGCTGTACACACCTTTTGAGAGCCATACATGAATTAAAATTTGATAGAATACTCTATGTGCTTCACTTATATCTTTTGAGCTAAGTAGTTTTGCTCTATGTGCTTCACTTATATCTTTTGAGCTAAGTAGTTTTGCTCTATGTGCTTCACTTATATCTTTTGAGCATTATAATTTTGCTCTATGTGATTCACTTAGATCTTTTAGAGCACGGTGGTGGATTTGTTTTAAAGAAACTATTGATATCTCATGCTTCACTTAAATTATTTTGAGAGTCTCTTAATAGCATGGTAATTTGCTTAATAATAATATGCTTGGTATTCAAGATTTGTGAAACCTTCTTTTGAGTGTGTTGAATACTAAGAAAAGATTGAAGCATGATAATTGTTTTGAGATATGGAGGTGATAATATTAAAGTCATGCTAGTTGAGTAGTTGTGAATTTAAAGAATGCTTGTGTTAAAGTTTGTGATTCCCGTAGCATGCACGTATGGTGAACCGTTATGTGATGAAGTCGGAGCATGATTTATTTATTGATTGTCTTCCTTATGAGTGGCGGTCGGGGACGAGCGATGGTCTTTTCCTACCAATCTATCCCCCTAGGAGCATGCGCGTAATACTTTGCTTTTATAACTTCTAGATTTTTGCAATAAGTATATGAGTTCTTTATGACTAATGTTGAGTCCATGGATTATACGCACTCTCACCCTTCCACCTTTGCTAGCCTCTCTAATACCGCGCACCTTTCGCCGGTATCATACACCTACCATATACCTTCCTCAAAACAGCCACCATACCTACCTATTATGGCATTTCCATAGCCATTCCGAGATATATTGCCATGCAACTTTTCACCATTCCGTTTATCATGACACACTCCATCATTGTCATATTGCATATCCCGGTACACCGTCGGATGCATTCACATAGAGTCATATTTTGTTCTAAGTATCGAGTTGTAATTGTTGAGTTATAAGAAAAATAAAAGTGTGATGATCATCATTATTAGAGCATTGTCCCACTGAGGGAAGAATGATGGAGACTATGATTCCCCCATAAGTCGGGATGAGACTCCGGAAAAAAAAATAAAATAAAAAAAGGCCAAAGAAGCCCAAATAAAAAGAGGCCATAAAAAAAGAGAAAAGGCCCAAATAAAAAAATGAGAGAAAAAGAGAGAAGGGACAATGTTACTATCCTTTTACCACACTTGCGCTTCAAAGTAGCACCATGATCTTCATAGTAGAGAGTCTCTCGTGTTATCACTTTCATATACTAGTGGGAATTTTTTATTGTAGAACTTGGCTTGTATATTCCAATGATGGGCTTCCTCAAAAATTTCCCTAGGTCTTGATGAGCAAGCAAGTTGGATGCACACCCACTTAGTTTCTTTTTGAGCTTTCATATACTTTCTAGTGCATCTGTTGCATGGCAATCCCTACTCACTCACATTGATATCTATTGATGGGCATCTCCATAGCCCATTGATACGCCTAGTTGATGTGAGACCATCTTCTCCTTTTTGTCTTCTCCACAACCACCATTCTATTCCACCTATAGTGTTATATCCATGGCTCACGCTCATGTATTGCATGAAGATTGAAAAAGTTTTGAAAAAGTTAGAGTATGAAACAATTGCTTGGCTTGTCATCGGGGTTGTGCATGATTTAAATACTTTGTGTGGTGAAGATGGAGCATAGCCAGACTATATGATTTTGTAGGGATAACTTTTTTTGGCCATGTTATTTTGAGAAGACATAATTGCTTTATTAGTATGTTTGAAGCATTATTATTTTTTATGTCAATATAAACTTTTGTATTGAATCTTTCTAGTCTGAATATTCATACCAAAATTAAGAAGATTTACATTGAAATTATGCCAAGTAGCAATCCACATCAAAAATTCTCTTTTTATCATTTACCTACTCGAGGACGAGCAGGAATTAAGCTTGGGGATACCTGATACGTCTCCAACGTATCTATAATTTTTTTTATTGCTCCATGCTATATTATCTACTGTTTTGGACTATATTGGGCTTTATTTTCCACTTTCATATTATTTTTGGGACTAACCTATTAACCAGAGGCCCAGCCCAGAATTGCTGTTTTTTTTGCCTATTTCAGTGTTTCGGATAAACGGAATATCAAACGGAGTCCAAACGGAATAAAATCTTCGGGAACGTGATTTTCTCACCGAACGTGATCCAGGAGACTTGGACCCTGCTCCAAGGAACAAAAGAGGCGGTCACGAGGGTGGGGGGCGCCGCCCCGCTAGGGCGCGCCCCCCTGCCTCGTGGGCCCCTCGTTGCTCCTCTGGCGTACTTCTTCCTCCTATATATACACACGTACCCCCAAACGATCAGAATAGGAGCCAAAAACCTAATTCCACCGCCGCAACTTTCTGTATCCATGAGATCCCATCTTGGGGCCTGTTCCGGAGCTCCGCCGGAAGAGGGCCGTCATCACGGAGGGCTTCTACATCATCATAGCCTCTCCGATGAAGTGTGAGTAGTTTACCTCAGACCTTCGGGTCCATAGTTAGTAGCTAGATGGCTTCTTCTCTCTCTTTGAATCTCAATACAACGTTCTCCCCCTCTCTTGTGGAGATCTATTCCATGTAATCTTATTTTTGCGGTGTGTTTGTTGAGACCGATGAATTGTGGGTTTATGATCAAGTCTATCTATGAATAATATTTGAATCTTCTCTGAATTCTTTTATGTATGATTGGTTATCTTTGCAAGTCTCTTCGAATTATCCGTTTGGTTTGGCCAACTAGATTGGTAGTTCTTGCCATGGGAGAAGTGCTTAGCTTTGGGTTCGGTCTTGCGGTGTCCTTACCCAGTGACAGAAGGGGCAGCAAGGCACATATTGTATCTTTGCCATTGAGGATAACAAGATGGGGTTTATTTCATATTGCATGAATTTATCTCTCTACATCATGTCATCTTGCTTAAGGCGTTACTATGTTTTTAACTTAATACTCTAGATGCATGCTGGATAGCGGTCGATGAGTGGAGTAATAGTAGTAGATGCAGAATCGTTTCGATCTACTTGTCACGGACGTGATGCCTATATACATGATCATGCCTAGATATTCTTATAACTATGCTCAATTCTGTCAATTGCTCAACAGTAATTTGTTCACCCACCGTAGAATACTTATGCTCTTGAGAGAAGCCACTAGTGAAACCTATGGCCCCCGGGTCTATTCTCATCATATCAATCTCCATTACGTTAATCTTGCTTTACTTTTTACTTTGCATCTTTATACCAAAAATACCAAAAATATTATATCTATCAGATCTCACTCTCGTAAGTGACCATGAAGGGCTTGACAACCCCTAATCGTGTTGGTTGCGAGTAGCTATCGCCTTGTGCAGGTACGAGGGACTTGAGCGTGGCCTCCTACTGGATTGATACCTTGGTTCTCAAAAACTGAGGGAAATACTTACGCTACTCTACTGCATCATCCCTTCCTCTTCGGGGAAAACCAACGCAAGCTCAAGACGTAGCAATACCTCGGCCCTGGTCACGACGAGTCTTGACCCCCAAAGGGCAGAACCTGCTGGAGCGAGTCTGTGATCTAATTGATCCAACTACCGGACAATGGGACGAGAAATTGGTGCGAGACACCTTCTGGGCGGATGACATCAAACATATCCTTCAAATACTGATACGGGAGGGGGTCCAAGATTTCATTGCATGGCATTATGATCCCAAGGGTGCCCACTCCATCAAGAGTGCTTACAAGCTCCAGCGGCAGCTTGAGCTACATATGCATAATGGTGGGGTGGGGGAAGTGACTCATACCCTAGTAATCTGGACACTGCTAAGGATGACTCCTGGAAGCGCCTTTGGAAATTTTCGTGCCCAAAAAACATCCAAATGTTCACGTGGAGGCTTAAGCATGATTCCCTCGCCCTTCGCACCAATGTAGCACGCAAGGGAAACCCAATAGCCGACACGAAATGTTTGTTCTGTGGTAAGGCTGAGGAGGACGGAGCACATCTGTTCATAAAATGTAAGGCAGCAAAGGAAGTGTGGAGGGACCTAGCCATGGAGAAGGAACGTATGCAGCTGGAGACTATTACATCCGTGCATGTGATGATAGATTATCTTTGGGGTCTCGATGAAAAAAAGCGGCTACATGTGTTCACCTTTTGGTGGTTGTGGTGGTCAAACAGGAATAAACTCAGAGAGGGAGAATTGCCTCTTGTGACAGCAGAAGTGGCGAGGCGAACCAGGAGCAATGTTCTTGAGTATCTGCATATCTTTGGGACAGCAGCTGTCAAGGATAACCCGGAGAGATGGCATCCTCCGGGGAATTCTGAGTACAATATAAATGTGGATGGACCCTTTGTGCCTGGTCAGCATCATGTCGGGTGGGGAGTTGTGGTAAGAGCAAAAGAGGGCAACCTGATATGTGCCCGGGCAGGGAGAAGCGATAATGTAAATGATGCCTTTGCTACTGAAGCTGTAGCTATGTCACATGCGATCAATATGGCAGCAGAGATTGGTATGGTTCGAGTTGAGTTCGAGACCGACTCGCAGCTACTGGGTGAGGCGTTGGATCTGCGCAGGGTGGACTCTTCGGCGTACGCAGCTATGATCGAGGACATGAAATACCAATTGAAGCTATGGTTCTCTCACTTTGATATCTCTGTTTGTCGTCGTAGCACGAATTATGTCGCTCATGAACTGGCTAGCCTTGGTCGTTTGTGTGAACCGGCCCACTGCATGCAGTGGGAAACTGATGTACCCGCCCAAGTGGGCGATTGTGTTATGGGCGATTTGCCTGCACGTTGAGTAATAAAGCCATGTTCTTTCAAAAAAACAAAGGGAAGGGGGGAATCCTACTCCTGGTGGGAGTAGGACTCCCTTGGGGCACGCCTAGAGAGGCCGACCCCCTCCCCCTCCTCCACTCCTTTATATACGGGGAAGGGGGCACCCCATAGAGACACAAGTTGATCATTGATCTTTAGCCGTGTGTGGTGCCCCCCTCCACCATAATCCACCTCGGTAATATCATAGCGGTGCTTAGGCGAAGCCCTGTTCCGGTAGCAACATCATCACCGTCATCACGCTGTCGTGCTGACGAAGCTCTCCCTCAAAGCTCTACTGGATCGTGAGTTCACGGGATGTCACCGAGCCGAATGTGTGCAGATCGCGGAGGTGCCGTATCTTCGGTACTAGATCGGTCGATCGTGAAGACGTACGACTACATCAACCATGTTGTCATAACGCTTCCGCTTATGGTCTATGAGGGTACGTAGACGATACTCTCCCTTCTCGTTGTTGTGCATCACCATGATCTTGCGTGTGCGTAGGAAAATTTTGAAATTACTGTGTTCCCCAACAGTATGGGGATACCGACGATCGAATCTCGGGCAAGTAACATACCAATGGACAAAGGGAATTGTATACGGGATTGATTGAATCCTCGACATCGTGGTTCATCCGATGAGATCATCGTGGAACATGTGGGAGCCAACATGGGTATCTAGATCCCACTATTTGTTATTGGCCGGAGATATGTCTCGTTCATGTCTGCATGGTTCCCGAACCCGTAGGGTCTACACACTTAAGGTTCGATGACGCTAGAGTTGTAATGGGAATAGTATGTGGTTACCGAAGGTTGTTCGGAGTCCCGAATGAGATCTCGGACATGACGAGGAACTCCGGAATGGTCTGGAGGTGAAGATTGATATATTGGACGAAGGGTATTGGAGTCCGGAATTGTTCTGGGAGTACCGGGTGACGACCAACGTGACCGAAAGGAGTTTCGGAGGCCCCGACAAGCATTTGGGGGCCTTATTGGCCAAGGGGAGGGGGCACACCATCCCACTAAGGGGTTGTGCGCCCCTCCCACCCTAGGGCAGCCGCCCCTCCCGGCTTGGGGGGCAAGTTTCCTAGGGGTGGGGGCGCCCAAACCCAACTAGGGTTTCCCCTATGGCTATCGCCCCTCCCCTAGGGAAACCCTAGGGCACCTCCTCCTCCCCCTTCCCCCTATATATAGTGAGGGAGAGAGAGGGTAGTGGAAACTCCTTCCCTGGTGCAGCCCCTCCCTCCTCCAACACCTCCTCCTCCGTAGTGCTTAGCGAAGCTCTGCCGGAGAACCACGAGCTCCACCACCACGGCGTCGTGTTGCCGGAGTTCTCCCTCAACTTCTCCACTCCCCTTGCTGGATCAAGAAGGAGGAGACGTCCCCGGGCTGTACGTGTGTTGAACACAAAGGCGTCGTCCGTTCAGCTCTTGGATCGGATCTTCCGCGATTTGAATCGCCGCGAGTACGACTCCATCAACTGCGTTCTTGTAACGCTTCTGCTTAGCGATCTTCAAGGGTATGAAGATGCACTCCTTATCTCTCATTGCTAGCATCTCCTAGATTTATCTTGGTGACACGTAGGAAAATTTTAAATTATTACTACATTCCCCAACACCGAGAAGGAGCAAGGAACCTTGTGGTGGAGCGTGTGCATGCATAATATTTTATATTATTCAGCGATATAAAATCAACCAATCATCTCCACAGTAGACCGGAAGAGTACGAAACACGGCAGCCCAGTGTAGTTACATCATACTACATGGCTAACCTACACTATCACCACATTTCTTGGCCTCCATGCGACACCTAGCTCTAGTAATCCAGCAGCCCGTATCGCTTCTCGCTCCTCGTCTCTCTCAAAGTGCGGCGGGCTGGCGTTTTTGCCGTCTATTGAGGTCGGTTAACTCATCACATGTTAGCGACATGCCAAGAGCATTCTAAAAACATTATTGTATTCTATTGTTATGCACTCAATATTGCTGCATGGCAGGTGGAGCCGGATGAAGGATGTCCCACATGTCGGTGAAACGAAGTTGAATTGTTTCTGGCATTGCTATCAATCCTTCAGGATTTGTTTATATGTACGCATAATTTTAATGAAATTGTACTGTGATGCTATGAAGGTTTCAACTTTGGTTCCCGCAGGAAAAAAAGGTTTCAACTTAGGATTCATGTGTCCTCTTGCCTCAAGATTATCTCGTTACAATATTCCATCAAATACAAATGAAACTACCATGGCTGCTAATGCATCTCAATGGTTCGCAGATCAGCGCCAATATCCACATCACAACTAAAGACAAAATTGTGAGAAGGTTTACAAATAAAGAAAAATATATAATTGATCGATGTTGTTCGTAGGCATGGCTCCATTTCCTGGTCACAGTGTTCACTGCTTGGCAGCTAGTTTCACCCAGCTTTGTAGGCAGAAAAAAGGTGTATGGAGGACACCACAATCCGATCATTTTGTGCAGCTCCACTAAAATCGAGTTGACCATCCCTGTTTGCAAAGATATCCAGTCAGTGTGATTACAATAATAGTGGAACTAGATGATGAAACATAACACACACAAATAGAAGTCGATCACCTCTGCGATCTCTCTTTAGGACTAACTACTTCTTGGAGAAGATTAGGCACGGAGTTGGATGAGGAGGATAGCAAAAGCAATATCCCTTTCTGCAGTCCCACAGAAATGTAAAAACATTGCCCATGTGACATTTTGGCGGAACTGCACAAAACACTTAAGAAAAAAAGTGATTTGTGCAGATCACCAAAAGGTCGCAATAGCAACGATGTGAAATGGATAGCCCTGTTTGCAAAAGGAGGTAGAAAGGAAACAATTACTGCCCAATAACACGAGTTGAAGACACATACGCCGACAAAAAAGAAGCATATTCCATGTAATAAGGGAAAGATAGCAGCATGGTGGTTTATCAAAAATGGTTTGAGGACGAGATTGCAAGATGGAAAGTACGCCGGCCAAGATACGTTTTAAGCAAACAACAAAAGAAGATCCACATGCAGCAACGTGGGAATATGGGCAGTGGGGCAAGGCCGGAGGAAGCTATACCTGAGGGTCATCGGGATGTTACTAGGAGGGCGCCGGCGGCCGGGATCTGCCCATACTGCGGCAGTGAGCAAGTGGTGAAGGCCCTACCGCGTCGGAGCTTGGCCAGAGAGAATGGCAAGTACCGCAGATCGGGACGTGCTGCCTCAACGCCGTCGAACGAAGAAACGTTGCACATCCTCCCTTTCCGCTGACGAACGGGATGCGGACGGATCACTGACCAACAGCGAGAGAGAGAGGCCACCGCCGCCTTGTGTGAGATGGTGTGACAAGAGACAACCCCCGGTAGGCAGGCTCCGTTGTATATAGTGGAGCGGATTTTTCCATTTTCCCCACAGCAATCGTTTTATATTCTAAACGTGCCATTAAGGAAAATATAATTTTATTTAATACTAATGTGTCAAGTCAAACTTTGTTCTGTCTAGACGTGGTACCCGACCCTCCTTCGAGTAAACAACCGCTACACGCGTCAAATTATCACGTGAGCTGCCTTTTCGTACAGAAACGAACTCCACCATGTCCCGCGCGGGTGTGGCCGGGAACGAGACGTGGGTACGTCCGTCCTGCGCGCACCTCTTCTTTAGGTGCAGGTACGTACCTGGGTGGGTGTGAGAGAGATGGTTCTTGATAACCCACAAGTATAGGGGATCGCAACAGTTTTCGATAAGTAAGAGTGTCGAACCCAACGAGGAGCTAAAGGCAGAACAAATATTCCCTCAAGTTCTATCGACCACCGATACAACTCTACGCACGCTTGATGTTCGCTTTACCTAGAACAAGTATGAAACTAGAAGTACTCTGTAGGTGTTGTTGGATAGGTATGCAAGATAATAAATAGCAAGTAAATAAAAAGTAGAGGCTGTTTAGATAAAGACACAACTAAGTTAGGTTTAGTAGAGAGTTTGTTGTTACGAGAAAGTTATTTGTCCCTAGGCAATCGATAACTAGACCGGTAATCATTATTACAATTTTATTTGAGGCAGAGGCATAAGCTAACATACTTTCTCTACCTGGATCATATGCACTTATGATTGGAACTCTAGCAAGCATCCGCAACTACTAAAGATTCATTAAGGTAAAACCCAACCATAGCATTAAAGCATCAAGTCCTCTTTATCCCATATGCAAACAACCTACTTACTCGGGTCTGTGCTTCTGTTCACTCACGCCACCCACCATAAGCAAATTATAAACATATTGCAACACCCTACAGCGGGAATCCCTCACGCTTGCGCGACACGGAGAGCACCATAGGACAGCACCAATAATAAAACATGCAACTCAAACCAATCTTGATCATCAAATAGCCATTAGGACAAAACGGATCTACTCAAACATCATAGGATAGCCATACATCATAGGGAAATAATATATAGCGTTGAGCACCATGTTTAAGTAGATATTACAGCGGGTAAAAGAGAGGTTACACCGCTGCATAGAGGGGGGAAGAGTTGGTGGTGAAGGCGGTGAAGTTGTTGGTGAAGATGACGGTGATGATGATGGCCCCCGGTGGCACTCCGGCGCCACCGGAAGCAAGGGGGAGAGGGCGCCCCTTCTTCTTCTTCCTTGACCTCCTCCCTAGATGGGAGAAGGGTTTCCCCTCTGGTCCTTGGCCTCCATGGCGTGCGAGGGGCGAGAGCCCCTCCGAGATTGGATCTGTCTCTCGGTCTCTCTCTGTTTCTGCATTCTCTTCTGGCTCTGTCTCCGATTGGCCTGAAACCTTCGCCGTGATTTTTTTCTCCGAAAATTAGCTTTCTTGCGGCAAAAAAAGAGCGTCAACCGCCTTACGGGTGGCTCACGAGGGTAGGGGGCGCGCCCCTGCCTCGTGACCACCTCGGGCACCGTCTCGCGTGGATATTTCTTCCGGAATTTTCCAAATATTCCAAAAAGTATCTCCGTCCGTTTTTATCCCATTTGGACTCCGTTTGATATGGATATTCTGCGAAACCAAAAACATGCAACAGACAGGAACTGGCACTAGGCACTGGATCAATATGTTAGTCCCAAAAATAGTATAAAAAGTTGCCAAAGTATATGAAAGTTGTAGAATATTGGCATGGAACAATCAAAAATTATAGATACGACGGAGACGTATCAATGGTTTGTGCGAAACAGAGGCAATGTGTCGATGATATCTCAAACAAAAAAATGTAACATATGCAATGTGTGTGAAACAGAGTCATGGATATATCATATATAGAGGGAGCGATCCACGAGAAGAGAGTGGAGGGATCATCTGTGTGAGATATCTATAGAATCGAAAACAGGGATGAAGTGTGTGGCTGCGCGATCGATAAAGAGTGACATCGAATTTGTGTTTGCCCACGTCAAAGATACAGGGCGGCTGGCCTACTGGAATTTGAGACGGCAGAGGTGCAGATTTTCTCTGTGGCATGGATACCTACCTACAACGTTCGACTATCGATGTGTGTGGGGGGCAGAGACCTAACTATAGAGAGGTAGATCGACTAGTATATGTGTGGAGAAGGAGAGAGACCTAGCTATGTATTGAGGGAGATCGATCGGCATCCATGGATATGTGTAGAAGAGGAATAAGGTTGGGAGAAAGATAGAGGTAGAGTGTCAGAGGGTTGGTGGTGGAGTGGCGTCTCACAAATGGGGGGAGAGGCCTGCTAGACAAACGGGGGGTACGAGTGCAATATCAATAAGAGAGGGCCGGGGATGTCTATTTGTCTACACACGTGCGTGTGAGAGACGGGTCGGGAGGTATGCAAGGATGATGAGGGGACACGATATGGTTGTGGTAAGCATACGTAACTACATAGGAAGATCAACCATCATGTGTTCGAGAAAGGGAGAGACATAACTAGTGAGGTAAGTCTATCGGTGTGTGGGGAAAACGAATTATAGTCGACCTAGCTATTTGTAGGGAGATCGGTACGTATACATGCATGCATGTGTTAGAAGCAAATAAGGTCTGGAGGGACAAACAGGGGGATAGGGGTGCGGCTAGGAGGTGGTGCGAGAGGCCTACCATGTCGAGGGGGGAGGAGTGTGCGAGTATGATATCGATGAAAAGAGGGGCGGGAGTGTGCACCTGTGTGGAACTGTATTGGACATAGGGGGGCATGGACGGTGAGCACACTTTGCTAGAGAGGTATATCGACCAGTGTGTGCCAGAAAGAAGGAGCCGGGGGGCCTACACACACCACGGGTGAACGACCTAAAGAGAAATAACAAATGTGCGCAATGGAGGGGACGCTGAGGGAGGGTGAGAGGGGGGCGGGCGTGTGCATGCATGATTGAAAGTTAGTGCTAGCTAGCTACAAAGAGAAGAGGATCGTGAAGGTGTAAAAGACGAACAGAGATCATAATTCATTATAAAAAAGTGGATACGGATACTTGAAGAAGATATCATAATGTAGAACATTGATTATATTTTGGGCTAATGTGTGGCTTTTGCAGCTCGGGCCTAAATACTTGTCATAATGTAGGGGGCAGGGCACTATACTCTGTGTGATAAACACGATGTACATATGGAACATGGTTTAGATTATGAATATATAGTTAGTACATCAAATGTACTATTATTTGGAATCAACATCAAGTGTATTCAAAAAAATTATTTCAAGTTCATATAGTACACATAGTTCATATCTATCTCTATAGTAATCATGGGGTGTGTTGTTAAGGTAATACACGAATGATGGTTGAAGTTGGCAACAATCATGATTGTAGATTCTTATTGAAATAGAAAACGAATTCAAATTTAGTTCAAATTGCAGCGGTAGTATAGACATTTGGAATGCACAAAAATGTTGGTATGAGTAGGTTACATGCTGTCAGGACCCCGATTCCAAGTCACACCGATCTAGCCGGTAACACCTCATATCACTTTGCGGCCTCACGCACGGTATCCCACGGGTGTCGCCTTACCATGGCCCGGGACCGTTTGCGCCTTTTGGCTCATGTATATGATAGTGTCGCTAGCATCCATATGACAGAGAACCCGGGCCGACATGGCTAGTCGCGAACCCAAAGCGGCACAGACCTATGGAGACAGGCATACATGTATCACATCGAGCATGTCGGTCATCAACGAGTGATTCTGGGCTGTAGCACTGGGCTAACAGGACTCCGGGGGACCCGGGCTGTAGCAGGCTAGGCAGGACTCCGGAAATCACTGCGTGACATTTCCCCAAAGGGACAGACATAGGAACGAAGTGAAACACATGCCGGCCAGTCAAGTGTCCTGAACAGTAGTGCTGGGCTAGCAGGACTCCGGTGAACCGGGCTGTAGCGGACTACTATGGCTCGAGGAACACTAGACTACATTTCCCCATAAGAAAGGCTGCCAAGGATAAACAACTAGATTGTCGGATCCCACTCATACCAAGCATTTCAATCATACACACAATATGCCCGATATGAGTACATACAACATGGCATCACAACATAACTCTACAACTCAAGTACTTTATTTAAAGGCTCCAGATAGCCATACATAACATGTTCATACAGATAGGGGTCACATGACCCGACACTCAAGTCATACAAACATACAAGCACATGCGGAAGCAACTAGTCTGAGTACAGACTCTAGAAGTAAGAAGGCTTCTCGAAGCCTGTCTATCTACATAAGGCCCTCCATGGCCAGGATCACCACCTGGGTGGCTAGTCACTCGTCGACGTCAAGGTCTACGTAGAACCCATCAGAGTGGGCAGTGTCATCTGAAACAGTAATTAAGCAAACATGAGTACAAAGGTACTCAGCAAGTCTTACATCAGAACCTACTATACATGCTTATTCTCAAGAAGGTGGTGGGGTTAATGCAGCAAGCCAGCCTTGACTCTTGGCTAAGCTATCCTACGGAACTTCACCAGTAAAATAGTTTTCGCACACGAGTCCACTACTCACCAACACAATACTCCACCGTGGATCCTCCCTCGTCATCCTACGATAGGGCCATCCTCGATACTCACACTTATCTTGAGTCTTTTAGTAGTATCCATTAACTTGTCTATGAACTGTATAGGCAACCAAGTAGTCCTTTACCGAGGACGCGGCTATTCGAATAGTTTTATACCCTGCAGGGGTGTACTTCTTCATACACGCTTTCACCACTTACCGCCACTTACACGACATGTACTCGGCAACCTTCAAGCGGAAGCCCAGCGAGGGTGTTGGCCACGGCCTACCTAAACACTTAAGTCTCTAGTCCAGGTTTATCGCCTATCCAGGTTCCATCCGCAGGGAGTCCGGCCGAGGTTTCCACATACGGCCCCGAACGATGTGAACAGGGTCCCGAGATGCCAAACGGGTGCCCGGCATACCTGGCCACGGTGTATCTACCGCAACATAGCCCACCCCTAGGGTCAGCGCTACGCACGGCCACCAACACATAACCTACAAACACCAGAAACTATTTGCAACTCCTGGACAGAGTACTAAGGTGATTAAGAAGCCGAGAGGGTCCATTGGTATCGGGCCCAATGTACGGTAGTAACTGCATCTTAAATCACACATACAGATCTCAGTTCTTAGGGACGGCCTCAATGAAACAACCCACCATGTACTCCTACATGGCCTCTCATCGATACCTTTACCAAAACAATGTTCAACACATCCCTCACATTACCGACATAAGTATTTCACTCTAGCCCATCACCCAGATGAACCAGACCTGACACAACTCTAAGCATAGCAGGCATAGCAAGGTAGGAATCACATACATGGCTCAATCAACTCCTACACATGCTAGTGGGTTTCATCTAGTTACTGTGGCAATGACAGGTCATGCAGAGGATAAGGGTTCAACTACCGTAGCACACAGCAGTTTGAATCGCGTTGTCTTAATGCAGTAAACAAGAGCAGAAGCGAGAGCATGGGTTTGTATCGGAATGATCAATGGTTGCTTGCCTGATGGAGTGGTAGTGGGATACTGCCCTTCAGTTGGATACTCGTGAATATCCTCGGAGGCAGAACCTACCACGAAGAACACATCGGAGCACAATCAGCACATGACGATATGCAACAATATGATGCATGCTATGACATGGCAATATGAATGTGTCTTGGCCTAATGCAAGTTATAATAGAGAGGAATGAACTCATTTGAATCAAAGATTCAAATATTAGCTCATTAAACATGGCCTTAATAGTGCATTTCCTTATTCTGCTTAAACAGCAAGGTAAACTTGTTTTGTCATGCATGAAACCATTACGGATGGATAGATTGAATTTTTCTGATCATTTTTCATATATAATTCTTTGCATTTGGAGCTATGGTTGATTTTCTATGATTTTTAGAAGTTTGAACTATTTTCTGGAATTTCCTGTATAAAAATAAATCCAGAAAATGCATTACTGCGTCAGCATTGCGTCATGCTGACCTCAGCAGGTCAAAGGCGCCAGCCCAGGTCAAACCTGACTGGTGGGCCCCTTCTGTCAGCCTCTCAGTGCACTAACTACGTTTAGTTAGCCTAATTACTGGGCAGGGCCCACTAGTCAGTGACTGTACTAATTAAACTAACTAATTTTAGTTAGAAACTAATCTGGATAATTAGCAGAGGGGGGCCCACTTGTCATTGACTCAAAGGAGTCAACCTGGGCCCACCCAGGGGTCAAACTGGGTCAACTCGCCGGCGGCTCGACGCCGGCGAGGCCCGAGACGGCGGCACGGCTCGGAAAACACCCTCCGGCGACCAAATCGACTACGAAGACCACCCGTGCGAAGCCCAGGCTCTCGCGCATCCAATGGAGCAAGTGTGAGGAGCTGGGGTGGAGCAAGCTCGCCGGAATCGAGCTCGTGGCGGCGGCCGGAGTTCGGGCGAGATCGGTTTCGACGCTACGGTGCACGGGAGGAAGAGCTGGTGGTGGCTACGGGTTCCTGGTGCTGCACTAAGCACGGTGAGGCGCTCCGTTATGAGCTTGCACGGCTGTGGCCACGGCTGTGCCATGGCCGGCGGTGAGAAGCTCTCGGCCGCGGTGGAAAATGGAGCTAGGGGACGAGCGCGAGCACGAGAGAAGAGGGGAAAGGAAGAGGAGCTCACAGCGGGGTCGGAGAGGGGGTCAGCGGGCTCGGGGACGGGCTGGAGAAGAGGTGCGGTCGCCGGTGATCTCGGATGCCCGAGGTTGAAGGCGAGGGCGAAGGCGGCGTTGCAGGGCTTCCGGCAAAGCGTGGCTCGGTGGGGAGGTCGAGGGAGTCGAGGCGGAGCTGATGGGCTCATCGGAGGGGCGAGGGGAGGTCTCTGGCGGCGACTACGGCGATCGGTGGCGAGGGACGCGCTCGGCCATCGTGGGAGAGGATGAGGGAGACGAGGGGGAGAGTGAGAGAGGATGAGAGGGAGACGTGGGGGTCGCATGGCGTCCTCTGGGCGTCTCCCGGCGTCGGCAGAAGCAGGAGGTGGCCGGCGCGTGGCCGGCGCGCGGCGAGCACGCGCCCCTGCCTCCTGGCGCGAGGTAGGGGGTGACTGGCCGAGCCAGTAGGCTGGGCCGAGCCAGGTAAGGCCCAGGTGGGCTTCTTTCTCTTTTTTTTTGATTTAGTTTCTGTTTTCTATTAAACTGCAACTATTTAGCTTTATTTAAAATACTAGAACATTTCCAAAAATCCTGAAATAAATGTGGTCTCTGTTTAGATTATTTCCAACAGGAAACATTTACTCCCAGAATTATTTGAGCATTAAATTATTTTATAGCATTTAAATGCCCAAATTCAAATACTTATGATTTAATTCAATGACCTTGACCTAGAAAATTGTGCACCAATTTTGCCAGAGGTTCTAACCTAAGACAAAGAGAGTGAACATTTTAGAAGGGCATTTCAGGTTCATTGAAATTATTTTTAGTAAACCCTAGTTGATTTCAAAAGGGTGCTGGGGGTTCTTCCTTCCCCAATTCAAGTTTTTGATGAAAAGTAAACATGATGCACACTCTAATGCATGGACTAGCTAGGGTGTGACACATGCATTATACAGCCAACGAGAAAAATTAATTGGACATAACATGTTGGTATGAGTAGCTTTGAATAGCATTCGTATAGTAAAACAGGACAAGACTCTCTCTTTGTGTGGTGTGAATAGTTTTATTTTTTTGTTTTTTCGAGGGAAGTGTGAATTGAATTGGTACGTACAAGTACAATATTACACGTTAGGCTTGTCCGTAAAATTAAACCCGCGCCTTGTTATCCCAAAAATTCAAATATCATGCTCCCAAAACTAGCGCCTTCACAACCCGCGCCTTGCTTTCCGGAAATTACAACGCGCGCGAAAACTCTCTCCAGCTGCCAAATCCCGACACGCGAAATCCCCCTTCTAACCCTGAGCCGAAAGGGCCACTAGTTCAAATCGGTGGGGGTACTTTTGTAACACACCCTACATTTTGGACAAGTGCGTCCCTAAGTCATGGTTCCCCCCTCCCATCGCCTCCTTTTCGCCATTCGAAATCCCAGGCTGCCATAACCTCTCCACTCCAGCCGCGAAACCCCACCCTCCTCCGTCCGCCACCTCACTGCTGCCTAGCCAGAGCCTCTTCCCTGACGACGACGTCCATCACAACAGCTCAACGTCCCTCATCCACCTCCCCGGATGAGGATCCGTCGTCCATCTCGTCCTTCCGCCGGTTCAGCCGCCCCGTCCTCCACCTCCAAGGAGCTGCTCCGATGATCGCCTCGTCTATCGTGGCTGCTCCATCCCAACAGCGCCGGCTTAACCTGCTCCACCAGAATTGTAGCATCCTCACCGACTCCTCGGACAAAGCCGAGGCCTACTCGGCGCCACCAAAGAGGTTGTACACTCATCGCATCACACCTTCTCCTTAACTCGACCTCCCGGCACCGACGGTGCTCCATCCCGCACCCCCATGGAGCTGCTACCTCAAAGCCAGCGCCGCAGGCGACATCTCCACAGCGGCTCTCCCCCAGTGTGAGGCCCCTTCGACGGCAGCGTCCATACCAGCCGGGTCTGCTATTGCTGCCCCGGCTCTCGCTTGCTCGTACAGCTGCTTCTACTCCGGCTCTCACTCGCTCGCGCTGTTGCTGCTGCTCCGGCTCTCGCTCACTAGCTCGTGCTGCTGCTGTTGCTCTTCCCCTTGCTCGTGATGTTGCTCTTCTCTGATTTAGCTACACTTCAGTCGACTGAGTTGACTTTTGGGTCAGTCGATTTTTAGGGGGGGTTCGCCGGAGTTAAGGAAGAACCACCCACTGTGGGGAGGGGGGCTCACCGGAGAGGTACCCCACTATCTATCTTAGGGTTCAGGGTGGGGGCGATGGTCGCCGAAGATAGGGGGGCACGGTGGTGGGGAGTTGTTTCGGGGCGGTGAGGCGGTGGCGGACCGGCGGTGGGGAGTTGTTTCGGGCCGGCGAGGCAGCGCGGGGGCCGGCGGTTTGGCCGGTGGTGGCTGGCGGCTTAGGGGGGTGCAGGTTGAAGATGAACTGCAGGCCCTCCCTAAACTACATGTGAAGTGCCTCTCAGCTACAATTTCATTCAGTTTCGACAGTAACATTCAGATTCCATAGTAAATTTCAATTTCGACAGTTAAGTTCAGAGTCAACAATTTTTACCTCATCTGTCGTAGTCAGGTGGTTTTTGGTGATATAAATTTTGCATCTATCACTTTTTGGTAATGTATTTTACATCATCTATTGGAGATTCTATTACAATCCCACTTGAGATTAACGATGTTTGTCTTGTGTTGCTTTAGCCTTGATGTCTTACAGCTCACCGGAGCTGCTCCAACGACAGAACGATCCATCACAACAGAGTAGTGCCCTGGATGCCATCTACAGATTCCTCAGATCTTCCTCCACACCTCCGACAGCCACCTCTGCCTCAACTTCTTCAGCGACTAACCCAATGATGCTGAGGTCAACACGGCTACGGCAAAGAGGTTCTACACTTGTTGCATCACTTATTACTCTACACTCATGTTGATCCATTAGGGCTATTTTGGTTCAACGGAAAAACATAGCAATAGGAAATTTTCCTATGGCACTCTACTATTCAATTATTCATGAATTTTGTTGAAAGGAATGGAGCAAAATATCCACCTGGACCTACTTTTCAAAATCCTATGCATGAAAACAAGACCAAGTGCATTAGTGGCAGAATAACATTCTAACTGTACACGCTTTCATATGGTTTCACTTTATTTTGGCCATGTTTCTTTGCATTCTTCTGCTCTTCCAATTCCTGTGAACCAAACACCCAAGTTGATAGAAATCATGTGTTTACAAATGCTCTGTTTACCATGTGCATTCCTATCCTATTTTGGTGTTTCTCCTATCCCTGCCTTTTTAGAATCATGCAAGCTAAATGAGCCCTTACAGAATTACTTCAGTTACAGGTAGGTGTCGAAGGAAACATTGTGTGGTTTGTCCTACTCCTGTCGCGACGTCGTCCACCTCACCTAAGCTGCTCCATCGACAGAAGAATCCACCAAACCAGAAATCACAACTCCTGACCGTCTTTCGCCGCCTCAGATCTCCTTCCCTACCGCCAGCACCCACCGCAGCGGCATCACCATCATCGACTTAGCAGATGAACCTAGGGAGTACACGGGTCCACAAGAGAGGTCGCACTCTTTTTTTCTACTTATGTTATGCATTGCTTAAAATTACCTGCTACTTTATCATCCTATTCACCTCTTAGACTCCAAGTCATGTCCAAATTAATGTTCAAATTTGAGTTCTAAATTAGTTGTGGGGCACATATCGAGGCAGCAATAAATAGTATCTCTGTCTAATATCTGGTTCACCTAGGGTATGCCTATGTTGTTCATCTTGGGTGGGAAACAAATAGTAAAGCAATCATCATCTGTCTTTTTATTAAATTAAAGCATCATCGGCCTGCTATCATTATTTTTGGATCCATCCACTGGTTGTTACCATCACTCTAGATTTCTGCATGCTCTCCTTACATAATCTCACCATATTTTTTTCGTATGCATGTCAGATATTGTACACAGTCATGCTGAACATGTAGAGAAAAAGAGAAGAGTTTTGCGCGGCAATACAATGTCAAGCAAACATCGCTCCAAGGTGGGTTTTGATGGAAAACCCTCCCCCCCTCTCCAGATTGTAATCCAGAGGAAGATATCTGTTCTAAGGCAGATTTAGACGCAACTGACCACTCCTATTTACCCCCCAAGGTGTTTGCTCTACCTTGGCATGATGATGTTAGTCATATCATGCATATGTTGCCTTGCAGTGCCTACTTTTGACATCATATATGTCATCTGCTTAGTTTAGACATGTTCTATAATGCCACATATTTAGTTTCTATATCATATATGGGAATTATGCATTCTCATGTCTTTTAGCCAGCCATAATATATGTGAATTGTGCAATGCCATCCTGTTTAACCAAGCATCATATATTTGAATGATATCTTGCCCATCCTTTTCTTCATTACATTTCCATTTGTCGACAATGTTTGTACATTAAACTACTCTTCCGGTGAATCAGCCATTTGGGTGGGAGATGGAAAAATCTGGAGTGAAAACAAGGCCTTCAGAGCAGACAGCGCTACTTGTCAAAGCAGATCTCTTGTTGGGTCCCGATAGCTCCTCAGAGATGGATTCAGAGACATATGACCAGTCCTATTCCCCCACCGAGGTGTATGCTCTAACTTGGCACGGTTATACTTCTCATATCATGCATATGGTGTCTTGCATTGCATAGTTTAGACATCATATACACAATATTCAAAACCATGTTCTTAGTTCAGACATCATATATGCGAAAGCCCTTTGTTTAGCATATAAATCACATATGTGAATTAAATCATGCGATCTTGATTGCTTAGATAACATGTATGTGAATTTTGTCATGCGATCCTGTTTAGTTATTTATCATATCTCTGAATTATGTTATGCTATGCTATCCAGTTTAGATAGACATCATATATGTGAAATTATGTCATGCTATTCATTTTAGTTAAACAATATACATGCCAACTATTTCATGCCCTCTTTTTCCGCACTATCTATTGCATCTGTCAATCATACAATGTATGTACATTCAACTATCACTACTGCAGGATGCTGCTAACGTGACACTACGATTAGAGACCCTTTGAGAAACTATGTGCGATGCAATAATCACAAACGGTGGTGTATGAAAACCGTCAAAAAAGGTGAAAAGGTTTGCGATGGAGGATGCATCAAACACGGTTCAGATTTTAGTTGCGTGTATGATGAAGGGCATACGGTTCAGTTCAGTTAACTGTTTGCGATGAGGAGAAACAAAAGAAACAGGTAGCCAGATGAAGGCGTGTGCGATACACATCATACGGTTCACTCGGATGAATTGTTTGTGATTAGGCAACACAAAAGAAACGGGCAGCCAGATGAAGGTGTGTGTGATATACATCATACGGTTCACTTAGATGAAATGTTTGTGATTAGGAAACACAAAAGAAACGGTCAGCCGGATCAAGGTGTGTGCGATATACGGCATGCGGTTCACTCGGATGAACTATTTGCGTTAACACAAGAGAACAGAAATGGTTCATCTTAACAAGACATGTGTGTTGTGCGATGGGATTGCATGCGGTTCACTCGGCCCTTGTCATCAGTGTGTGACCTCTGTGGCAACTGTTCGCTCCCCAGGCGCCTCTTCATGTACCGTGGCAACCGTCCACCGACTCTTTGTCGTTCCCTCTCGATTTAGAACTGTTGTCGCACACTAGCTCTTCCTCCCTCCTCCATTTGCCTTCACCCTTCCTTCTGCCATTGTTTGATCGTCTTCTCCATGGAGGGAACAAGCCAGAAACGACCCCGTTATTCTTGCCCCGATCTGAATAATGACGTGGTGGAGGAACTCATTGATCAGTGCGACGTCATCACCTCGGCTAGCATGGCAGGTTCGTTCAAGACCATTCTCGACTCAACTAATAACATCATTACAAGGAACCCAATGGTACAGGAGCGGTTTGATCTCCCCTATCTTCTTTGCCGTGACCCTGCTGACTGGCGTGGGGACGAGGGAAGCCTCGTCTTGTGTAAGTTGATGCCGCTTGATAATGATACGTATGATGTTAAGATGCCATCGCTTGAGGGAAAGGCTTGGTCAGGCACAAATGGAGATTGGGTTGTTTATATTGGGTACAACTGCAAGTGGGAACTTGTGAATGTGTACACTCATCACTGGGTTCCACTTTGAAAAATCTTAGACGACTGCCCATAGGTTGAGTACACCGGTATTCTATGTGAGTTCAAATACGATCATGCTGACTGTCGTCTACGGAAGATAGCAATTTGTCGAGTTCCCAACCGCTCTTGGGGTTATAGGAATGCTTATGTTGTCTCTATCTTCGACAAGCTTGTTGTCGTCCTTCATGGTTCGACTCAATGGATATTGCTCAAAAATCAGTTTCTATACACTGATGAGTACTGTGATGCAATTCAATACGAGGGTCTTGTGTTTGCTGCCACCAGTCGTGGCACTGTTTTTGCATGGAATCCTTATGATTTCGGTATGTTTGTCTTCCACCATAATTATAATTGTTTCATCCACATGCATGCGGGTTAGCTAGTTTCCCTTTACTAATTAACCTTCTTGTGTTTCCAAGGTCCTGTGAACATTCCACCACCTATACTTGAAAATTTTATTCACGAGCATGAGGACGAGCAAGACCCATATAATCAGGGGCGTCTGGCAACTTATTCCGATGGATCACCTCTTCTTGTCTGTATACGGAGCACTGCTGATGCTACCAAGGAAGCAGGTGTTGTCTCGTATGGTCGCACTCTCCGGACCTATTCCAACATCCGTTGCAGGGTATTCGGGATGGATACTAGTGTACTAGCGCCAACACCTTCTCCCTGGTTCAGTATTGAAAGTCTTGGAGGAAACTCGCTCTTCCTTGGACAAAACTATCCAATGATGGTGGAAGGCGATCCAGCTGCTGTTGACACAACGTTACTACCATATATGAGAAGCAATTGTATCTATACCTCGGACATTACTATGCTTCCCTACTGTCCCAATATGGGTCCTGACATAGGCCGCTTTAGCCTGAAGGATCAGTCCTGCGTTGGTCTCGAGATTGACAGTAGTTGGCACTTCCCAGAGAATCACTTCTGGTTCAAAGCAAGCGTTTCCAACGCCGACGAGTGGTTAAGCTAAAGTTCATTTCATCGCTTTGTTATTTGTTGTGTGAGAAAAACTGTACTAGAATGTTTTGTTGGAAATGATCTATAATCCAACGTGTATCCTCATTGTCGTTGTGGGTTGATGACTTGTTGTATGTAATCAATGGTACATTTGCATATGCGTCCATGAACTCACGTCTGCTAGTGGTGTCCATATGAACAGTGCTAGTGATTTTAGTTGCAAAAATTAGATAGTGCTAGTGATTTGTAGCTGCATATTTTGACAAATCACAGTGTTACAAGGTTGACAAATGGCAATGTTACTAGATAAACAAATGTCAATCTTTCCAGTTTGAGAAATGGCAACATACCCAAAATGACATATATGCAAATCTTACCCAATTGTTTGTACGTGGTTGCACACGGGTCATGAAAAACAACCGTTTGCGTTGAAGGGATGCAGAAATCCTGCTCGGCACATTTTCCCTTGGCTTCCTGTGGAAGCTGTCGGTTTGCATACGGGTGTTCTAACTAAAACGTTTGCCATGAGTGTTTTATATTTAAAAACCGTTGACATTTTTTTCAAAAGAAAATCGTTTGATAAGTCTATACATTAAGAGAGAAAACGCAAGTTCGTTCAAACCATATCTTTCATTCAGTCACACTGTGAATTTATATTCATATGATCGAGAATTCGAGATACAGTATTAAACCCCAAAAAACTATTTCCGGCGGCGGCGGAGGCGGCGTGCCACGCCGTCGTTGTCGTTGTTGTCCTCCGGGGCGCCGTTGTTGAAGTCTTCAAGGCAGCACAAAATGTTCTTCACTTGTAAATCAAACATCATGTCGTCGCACGATCGACGGGTGGGGCGCGGGAGGACGGCAACTGGCGCCGCTGAGAGGTAGCGGTCGATGGCAGCGTCCCATGCCGCTGAGGGTGGGGGCACGCACGGGCACGGGCATGGCAGGTGTAGCCAAACGCACGGGGACTGGTGCCGCGGTGGGTGGAGGGGCGCGCACGGGCACGGGCACGGGCGCTGGCATGTACATGAGCTCGCACTGGTCTGCGGAGACCTCGCTGATGCCCGGGGCTTCTATCTCTGTGATAGTGCTCGGCGACCAGCCCGTCAATGCTACGGGGATGGTCGCTAGCGCGGGCGCGGGGATGGGAGCTGGGACGGGAGCGGGGGCGGCAACCGCCACGGCCAGCTCGTTCTGGGCCATGTCCATGAGGCCCCATTCCTCCTTATTTTCTATCTCCTCTGGCTCGGAGTCGACTTCACCAAACTTGAAGACTGGTGGTAGATGATCATTCTGCGCCATGGCAGTGGAGGTTTGCGGGGGGAGGGGAATGGGAGGAGAACAGTAAGGCCACCCGTATTAAACAGCGGCTCGGGCGCCATTAATGGAGAGGAAGGCGGGCGGCCATGGAAGTCAAAGGGCTCGCTTCCCAGTGAGCCTGCGCAGCGTACAGCTAGCACACTTCCTGGTAAGCATGTGCATTGGAGGACAGCTTGCACACCTCTCGGTCAGCCTGCGCACCGGACTGCGCTCGCACGCCTCCCATTCAGTCAAGGTCAAGCAGCTGTCCGCACGGCACCTCCTACAGCCATTAAAACCAAGACACGTGGCATCACGTGAATGGTTAACAGAACGCACATGGTTTGAATTATACAAACATTTGAGATATTAAAGTGGCAGCTATTTTTTCAAAATGCCTTTGTTGGCTATCATTATTCGAGTGTGCCTTCTCTCAAAATGGACACAAAAAATACCACATCACGTCGGGTGCCCCTCCATGAAAGCATGCCAAGTTTCATGAACTTCAGTCGAGTTTTGGATTTACTAGAATTTAAAAGCGAGGCATCTCAATGTTTTGTCGGCAATCAATGGTGCCCTGTGCTTGAAATTCATTCCCATTTCTTGCATGGGACCTAAGCATGCACCCAAGGACACATATTTGATTTTTCAACCAATTTATATGCACTTGAGCATGTGCATGTAGTTCAAATTTGAATTATGCACATAAATGCATTGAAAACTCAGTTAATGCATAAAAATGTCCAAACAAACCCCGAAAAATCCCAAAAATTGACACAACACTCCTGTTGTTCTATGTTGACACAAGAACTTTTTTGAAAGCAATAAGAGGCAATGGATATCGTTTCCTCCCCAAAGGTGGGACGTTCCCTACCGAAACCATCATGCTTGTTGTGAGAAGCTCTGGTTTGTGAGAAGCATATACCCGAACCTGCCCCAAATGGGACAAATGTTTTAACATGGCATGTTGATGCCGCTCCATGATAGCATGCCAAGTTTCATGAATTTCAGACGAGTTTTGGATTTACTAGAATTTAAAAACCAGGCATCTCAACGTTTTGCCGGCAATCAACAGTGCCCTGGTGTTTGAATTTCATTCCCATCTCTTGCATGGGACCTAGAAATTCACCCAAGGACACGGATTAGATTTTTCAACCAACCTTAGTGCATTAGAGCATGTGCTTGTAGTTCAAATTTGAATTATGCACATAAAATGCCTAGAAAACCCAGTTAATGCATAAAAATGTCCAAACGAACCCCGAGAAATCACAAAAATTGACACAACACTCCTGTTGTTCTATGTTGACACTAGAAAATTTTTGAAAGCAATAAGAGGCAATGGATATCGTTTCATCCCCAAAGGTGGGACGTTCCCTATCGAAACCATTATGCTTGTTGTGAGAAGCTTATACCCGAACCTGCCCCAAATGGGACAAATTTTTTACCATGGCATGTTGATGCCGCTTCATGATAGCATGCCAAGTTTCATGAATTTCATACAAGTTTTGGATTTACTAGAATTTAAAAACCAGGCATCTCAACGGTTTGTCGGCAATCAACAGTGCCGTGGTGTTTGAATTTCATTCCCATCTCTTAAATGGGACCTAGAAATTCACCCAAGGACACGCATGTGATTTTTCAACCAACTTTAGTGCATTGGAGCATGTTCTTGTAGTTCAAATTTGAATTATGCACATAAAATGCCTAGAAAACCAGGAAATGTATAAAAAAGGCCAAACGAACCCCGAAAAATTCCAAGATTGAACACAACACTCCTGTTGTTCTATGTTAACACTAGAAATTTTTTGAAAGCAATAAGAGGCAACGGATATCGTCCCGTCACCAAAGGTGGTACGTTCCCTATCAAAACCATCATGCTTGTTGTGAGAAGCTCTAGTTTGTGAGAAGCTTATATCCGAACCTGCCCCAAATGGGACAAAATTTTCACCACGGCATGTTGATGCCGCTCCATGATAGCATGCCAAGTTTCATGAATTTCAGACAAGTTTTGGATTTACTAGAATTTTAAAACCAGGCATCTCAACGTTTTGCCGGCAATCAACAGTGCCATGGTATTTGAATTTCATTCCCATCTCTTGCATGGGACCTAGAAATTCACCCAAGGACACACATGTGATTTTTCAACCAACTTTGGTGCATTGGAGCATGTGCTTGTAGTTCAATTTTGAATTATGCACATAAAATGCCTAGAAAACCCAGTTAATGTATAGAAAGGCCAAACGAACCCCGAAAAATTCCAAGATTGAACACAACACTCTTGTTGTTCTATGTTGACACTAGAAAAATTTTGAAAGCAATAAGAGGCAACGGATATCGTCCCGTCCCCAAAGGTGGTACATTCCCTATCGAAACCATCATGCTTGTTGTGAGAAGCTCTGGTTCATGAGAAGCTTATACCCAAACCTGCCCCAAATGGGGCAATTTTTTCACCACAGCATGTTGATGCCGCTCCATGATAGCATGCCAAGTTTCATGAATTTCAGATGAATTTTGGATTTACTAGAATTTAAAAACCAGGTATCTCAACGTTTTGCCGGCAATCAACAGTGCCCCGGTGTTTGAAATTCATTCCCATCTCTTGCATGGGACCTAGAAATTCACCCAAGGACACACATGTGATTTTTCAACCAACTTTAGTGCATTGGAGCATGTGTTTGTAGTTCAAATTTGAATTATGCACATAAAATGCCTAGAAAACCCAGTTAATGTATAAAAAGGCCAAACGAACCCCAAAAAATCATTCCCATTTCTTCCATGGGACCTAAGCATGCACTGGAGGACACAGATTTGACATTTCAACCACTTTGTATGCACCGGAGCATGTGCATGTAGTTTAATTTTGAATTGTGCACCTGAAATGGCTAGAAAACCAGTTTAATGTATGAAATGTCCAAACGAATCCTGAATAATTCTAATTCTTTTACGACACACATATAGTTGCATGTTCACTACAGATAAAAGGTCTAGCAATTCAAACACCGTCCATTGCCGCTGTGACCCCATTTTGTAATTCAAAACAAGTAGATCCCACACATTTTATTCTCACCAACCATGTGAGATGTAGTACAAAATATCTTAGAGCACCGTCGGTGTATAATACGCCTATGGCTTACGCGAGAAGGTGCGTCGGCTACAGTCCACAGCTGGCGTGTCAAGCACACTATCTCGCTCCCCCAAAACTCCCGACTCTGCATCCCTCGCAATCTCGAAAATATCTACCGCCTGGAAGGTTTTAATGTTTGATAGCACACGATTAGTATGTGCGGACCGTGTGCGATGTCTGTTACTCCCGCTCTGCTTCAGTCCCTTGATTCAAATTTTCAGTAGCCCCGGCATTTTACTCCCGCCTCTGCATCCCTCGCAATCTCAAAAATATTTGCTCGTCCTTGATCCAAATTTTCAGTAGCCCCGCCTTGTTACTCCCGCCTAGTAAAATTTTCAGTTGCCGCAGTATTTCCTCAAACACAACCTCCGCTCACACACACACAACCCTCGAAACCATTGGTAGGTCACCGCCTTCGTCGGCGCCTCCATCCTCAACCTCTGCCTGTGTGTCGGGGAGTTCGAGTAGCCAATGGCCAAAAAGAGGTTTATCGCGGCCTTTTCGCCCGACGCCGGTGAGGTGGCCGCCGAGGTGTCCCCGTCGTCCTCCGCAGGCCCGATCCGCCGTCGTCGGTCCCCCAATCCGCCTGCCGCCGCTCCCCTATGCCGGTTCGAGGACTTCTCCGTCCTCCCGCGAACCCGACAGCCGACGAAGTCCTACCTCGGGGTCCGGCAGCGGCGGTGGGGGATGTGGGTCCCCGAGATTACAGATCGAGAGACCCACACCCGCCGGTGGCTTGGTAGCTTCCACACGGCCGAGCTCGCGGCCATGGAGTCTGACCGTTGGCAGGTCCGCTACCACGGCGCGGCGGCTAGGCTCAATTTCCCCTTCGGCACACGTCCGGTCCACCTCGTTGCGCCGGAGCCAGGGTCGTGAGCTCGGCTATGGGGCGGGAGGACCGCGACAAGTGGGAGCATCTCAAGGCCGAGGTCGAGGCCGCCGACGAGGCCTACATGCAAGAGCTCTGCCAGCAGCACCCGGAGCTCGTGGAGGCGGAGCGGGCGATCTTTGCCAGCACGGAGGGTGGCGAGGTTATCGCGCTCTCCTCCGATGACGAGGTCGAAGGCGGCGAGGATGGCGATGCGGAGGGTGGCGAGGTTATCGCGCTCTCCTCTGATGACGAGATCGAAGGTGGCGGCGATGACGGCGCGGAGGGCGTCAAGGTGGGCCCCGAGGATGAGGAGATCGACATCGATGAGTGGAGGAGTGCCTTCCCCAACGACCCCGATGACGGTACTGGCCCGGACCCGGCTCGCGGCACACCGTACATGACGAGGAAGGATTGGCTCGACCTCTACTTCGACCGAAAGTAGTTTAGCTTAGTTTAAATTTATGTTTTATGTTCGGTTATGCAAAACTATATATGTTTATGTTTGAATGCATGCTACTTTCAGTTGAACCTGCTTTGAACTTGGTCAAATTGAAGTTTACAACCTTAAGTTTAGGGGATCGACTAGAAAAGGCCAAAAATTGCTGGAGTATATATATATATCCACTAAGGGTTTTAGTCCTTTAACTTTTTAAAGATCGCCTAGAGATGTCCTTATGACTTGTTTATTTCAGTTCTTCATAATGTGATGCTCTATATGTGCAACCATTTGCTGTGTAGTTCGATTTCATCAATAACAGTTTCAACAATACCACTATGAATTACGATATTTGGTTGTTGTTAAGGATATTGCAGTTAACATGCCTTTTCATTTTTCAATTGTTGTTTAGCAACATGCATGTACTGAATGACTAAATATGCAATCCCAGGCTACATAGCAACAAGGAAGAGTGCTACCTTAATGTTCTGATGATGTCTAGATATACATGTAATAAAATATTATATAATGGGATGGATGGAGTGCTGTACTACATCATTTTTCAATTGTTGTTTAGCTTCTAATATTAACTTGGTGCTTTTAGGTACATATATCATTGCCAAAGATCCACACTTCGACCCTTTCTGCGTATGGGGCAATGAGATATTCATGAACCAGCATCAAGTGAGGAAACTGGTAAAGATTGTTACTAAAATGGGTCAAAAGATGTCAATCAAACTATTTGTTTACACTTTATGCAAGACAACAGTGAACTGCAGGATGGTAAGTAAGAACCATGTAGCCTTCTTTTTACTGCCTGTAATGAGTTGTGTTAGATGACAATATCTGAATCTTTTTTCTTTTGCAGTGGATCCTGAAGCAGTTTACTCGAGATTACCTCTCAAACTACATGATTGGCGGGCTGCCATCACAAGGGGTTGGACTAGAGTCCTGCATGCCTTCTGCATCCAGGAGAGCATGGTAGGGCCATTCCTCTTCACCTTGTTCAGCAACTGGAATGTTTGTCGCCTCTTTCTTTACCATCTGTAATAGTACAAGTATAGAACCCTGGTACATCATTCTTTATTTGGTGCTTCCGTAATTCTTAAACATATGTACCTATGAATTGAATAATGCATTGGTTGTTTGAACCTGATGGATATGTATAAAGCTATAGCCTACTTTCAAGTTTAAATTAGGTACAATTTTAAATAGTAGCAATTAAATTAGGGCGAAATTACGTTCTGCAGGTCATTACGGCACACACGGTTGGTAAAACACAAACGATTGCGATATACACCATAATCCAAGACGGTTCACAGAGAGGAAACATGTGCAAGCATGCACACAGTTGCCGTTTGCAAAGCGTGTGTGATGTCAGACACTATCACATATGGTGCGGGAAGACTAAATGTGTGTGATTCTCTACCTAACGTACACGGTTTATAATCATGAACTGTTTGTGATGTGCCAGGCATCGTAAAACCCTCGTGCCTAGAATCTGCCTATAAAACTCCCGTGCCTGGAATCTGCCTAGTTTTAGGCAGAACCAGAAAGCTCCGACTGCGATGGCCATGCGAGCACAAACGAGTAGCAAGGATGAAGCGTTTGGGATATTCGAGATATCGAAAACGGTTATACAGGGACAACTATATGCATCAAGGCTCCCTATCCCTGACGGTTTCTAGGTCGTGTGGGAAGGACCCCCCTGTCGCCCACACTCACTTGGAGACAGTTCCATATGCCGTCGCAGAAAGGGGTTAAAACCGTTTGTTTAGGACCAACACGCACCAGTGTATGTTTCCTTTATCAGCCATTTCAATTGGAGCAGGTGATGCCAATATCCAACGGAGTAAAAACACGGTCTTCAAACAAAACAGTGCTACCTCTTGGTGGAGATAGCACCCCGGTTGTACATGCATGAGAACCAGCCCTACCACCACATAACCCAGGCTCTCGTAGATTGTACCCCTACTGCGATGGACAGAGAACCAGCTTCACCCAATCTAACCCCAACCCCAGCAGATAGTAACCCAGTTCCTGTTGACATAGCACCATCTCCACCACAGAGCTCCCAAACAAGAGCAGTTAGTAAGGCGGCTCCAGTGCACAAAGGGACAGTACTACCACGGCGAATCCCAACTCCACCAGTTAGTACGCCTATTCCCGTGGAGGAAGCACAACCAGCCAGTCATAGTGTAACACCCACGATGCGGCTATATCTCCCACGTGTTGGAGCACGACTTAGAGGGATAACCGCATAGTAGGAATGTCACAACAGGGGTAATCTTTACACATCCCATGTACTGAATAAGAAAGGATAAAGAGTTGGCTTACAATCGCCACTTCACATAATACCTAAATATAGCATTACATCATCCAGAATACAAACAAGGTCCGACTACGGAACCAAAATAAAGAAAGACCACCCCTATTGCTAGGTCCCCGATCGCCCCAACTGGGCTCCACTACTGATCGAAAGGAAATGAAACAACCCAACGAACACGATCTTCATCGAGCTCCCACTTGAGCTCAGCTGCATCATCTGCACTGGTATCAACGGCACCTGCAACTGGTTTTGGAAGTAATCTGTGAGTCACGAGGACTCAGAAATCTCACACCCTCGCGATCAAGACTATTTAAGCATAATGGGTAGGAAAAGGTAGTGAGGTGGAGCTGCAGCAAGCACTAGCATATATGGTGGCTAACTTACGCAAATGAGAGCGAGAAGAGAAGCAAAGCACGGTCGATAAGCTATCATGGTCAAGAAGTGATCCTGAAACTACTTACGTTCAAGCATAACACGAGACCGTGTTCTCTTCCCGGACTCCACCGAAAAGAGACCATTACGGCTACACACGCGGTTGATTCATTTTAATTAAGTTAAGTGTCAAGTTCTCTACAACCGGATATTAACAAATTCCCATCTGCCCATAACCGCGGGCACGGCTTTGGAAAGTTCAAAACCCTGCAGGGGTGTCCCGACTTAGCCCATCACAAGCTCTGACGGTCAACGAAGGATATTCCTTCTCCCAGGAAGACCCGATCAGACTCGAAATCCCGGTTACAAGACATTTCGACAATGGTAAAACAAGACCAGCAAAGCCGCCCGAATGTGCCGACAAATCCCGATAGGAGCTGCACATATCTCATTCTCAGGGCACACCGGATGAGACATCCTATGAGTAAAAACCAAACCTCAAGTTTCCCCGAGGTGGCCCCGCAGTCTACTCGGTTCGGACCAACACTTAGAGAAGCACTGGCCCAGGGGGGTTAAAATAAGATGACCCTCGGGTTAATTACTCCCAAGGGAAAAGTTTAGGTTGTTAGGCAAATGTAAAACCAAGGTTGGGCCTTGCTGGAGGAGTTTTATTCAAGGCGAACTGTCAAGGGGTCCCCCTAACACCCAACTGTGTAAGGAACGCAAAATCAAGGAACATAACACCGGTATGACGGAAACTAGGGCGGCAAGAGTGGAACAAAACACCAGGCATAAGGTCGAGCCTTCCACCCTTTACCAAGTATATAGATGCATTAATTAAATAAAATATATTGTGATATCCCAAACATATCAATGTTCCAACATGGAACAAACTTCAACTTCACCTGCAACTAGCAACGCTATAAGAGGGGCTGAGCAAAGCGGTAACATAGCCAAACAACTGTTTGCTAGGAAAGGTGGGTTAGAGGCTTGACATGGCAATATGGGAGGCATGATATAGCAAGTGGTAGGTATCGCGGCATAGCCATAGAGCGAGCAACTAGCAATCAAAGATAGAAGTGATTTCGAGGGTATGGTCATCTTGCCTGAGATCCCACAAGGAAGAAGAACGAGTCCATGAAGAAGACAAACGGTCGTAGTCGAACGGATCCTCACAAACGCGACGTTAACGGAACCAACCCGAAGAAGTACACCGGAAAGAAGCAAGCAACATGGTAAACAACCACCACATAAACATGGCATGATGCACAACCAAGTATGATGCATGTCCATTTTAAAGAGGGCATGGCATGGCAAAGTGCACAAGCAATTCTACAAATTAAGTGGAGCTCAATATGCAACGAGTTGCATATTGATGAAACACCACAACAAGTTATTTAGTTCGATCTCGTTTATGTACTCAACAATATTAAATGTTGTTTAGCATGGCAAGTGGTGAAGCAAAGTAAAACTACCTATCTAGGCAAGTTTAAATGATGCCGGAACAACAAACAACAAGTCTGGAAAAATCCTCATGTGCATATTTTAGGTTTGATACTGTTCTTCCCTAAACCATATTTTAGAGTTGTTAAACATGCAAGATTAGTGCACCATGATAAACTAGGCATTTTTCCACCCCATTTACATATAAAGTTTATTAAGTTTGGAGCTACGGTTATTAAGTTATGAAATAAATCATTTTACATGGCATAGGAGCAAATTAATGCAAATAGCAGTTTAAGCAATTTAAACATAGATGAAAGTTGCAAATTATGAAACTAGACGAAATTCTAGTCATGTTTCACATATAACTTATTTTAACCCGGTGCACGGATGATGAGTTATTAAATGCATGAAGCTAGGGGGGTTTTCTGTAAATCTTCCGTTCTCTGGATAAAAAGGAAAATCGCTGAAAGGAAAAAAACAGAAGCGGCCCAAAACTGCTGGGCCCAAGGTGCACAAGAGAGGGGGCGGCTCACCCATGGGCTGTGGCCCGGCTCGGAGGAGAGGCTGGGCTGCAGCTGGGAGGGCCCACGCGGTCGCTGAAGCTAGGCCAGGGTGAGGGTGAGGGCACGGTCAACGAACGGCTGGACCGGGCAAGCTCCTCTCGCTTGATCTGGAACAACGGGGAGGCACTGAAACGGTGGCGTTCATCTGCTCGTCGGAAGCAGAGCAGCAGCGGCGCTGGACGGGAAGGCAGCAGCGGGGTCCGGCGAGGCAGCGGGGTCCGGCAGGATGCAGGGATGGAGCAGACGCAGGTCGGTCAACACAGACGGGCCGAGCGGGCGCTGCTCCTGGCGGCGCACCATGGCTCCTGTCCTGTGAAGGTTCAGAGGGAGATAACTGCGTAAGGGGAAGAAAACAGAGGGGGGAAGGAGAAATAAGGGGAGGCGGCGAGGATGGCCGGGAACGAGGCAAAGCTCCGGCGCGGTCGTGGCATCTCCGACGGCATGAGGCTGAAGATGGCGGGGCGTGGCGGCGAGGTTGCAGCGAGGCTGCTCGGGCACGAAGGAGCAGAGAGCGCAAAGGGGTCCTCCGTTGGCTAGCGGGCAGAGCTTTGGTGGCTGGCGACGAGGGACTCCGTGGTGGGGAGCTGCGACTTCGGAGGCTCCATGGAGGTTGGAGTCCAGCCTGAGCAGGACTTCAGCGAGCAGGCGCGAGAGACGAAAAGCTCGGGAAGGAGAGCGCTCGTCTCCTTGCACGGGCGCATGAGGCAGGGTCTTTGGCGGATCCAACGCTCTGTGCTACGTCTTGAGCTTGCATTGGTTTTCCCCGAAGTGGAAGGGATGATGCAGCAGAGTAGCGTAAGTATTTCCCTTAGTTTTTGAGAACCAAGGTATCAATCTAGTAGGAGGCCACGCTCAAGTCCCTCGTACCTACACAAAACGATAGCTACTCGCAACCAACGCGATTAGGGGTTGTCAATCCCTTCACGATCACTTACGAGAGTGAGATCTGATAGATATAATATTTTTGGTATTTTTGGTATAAAGATGCAAAGTAAAAAGTAAAGGAAAAGTAAAAAAGCAAAGCAAGATTAAAGTAATGGAAATTGATATGATGAGAATAGACCCGGGGGCCATAGGTTTCACTAGTGGCTTCTCTCAAGAGCATAAGTATTCTACGGTGGGTGAACAAATTACTGTTGAGCAATTGACAGAATTGAGCATAGTTATGAGAATATCTAGGCATGATCATGTATATAGGCATCACGTCCATGACAAGTAGACCGAAATGATTCTGCATCTACTACTATTACTCCACTCATCGACCGCTATCCAGCATACATCTAGAGTATTAAGTTAAAAACAGAGTAACGCCTTAAGCAAGATGACATGATGTAGAGAGATAAATTCATGCAATATGAAATAAACCCCATCTTGTTATCCTCGATGGCAACGATACAATACGTGCCTTGCTGCCCCTTCTGTCACTGGGAAAGGACACTGCAAGATCGAACCCAAAGCTAAGCACTTCTCCCATGGCAAGAACTACCAATCTAGTTGGCCAAACCAAACAGATAATTCGAAGAGACTTGCAAAGATAATCAATCATACATAAAAGAATTCAGAGAAGATTCAAATATTATTCATAGATAGACTTGATCATAAACCCACAATTCATCGGTCTCAACAAACACACCACAAAAAGAAGATTACATCGAATAGATCTCCATAGGAGAGGGGAGAACTTTGTATTGAGATTCAAAGAGAGAGAATAAGCCATCTAGCTACTAACTATGGACCCGAAGGTCTGAGGTAAACTACTCACACTTCATCGGAGGGGCTAGGATGATGTAGAAGCCCTCCGTGATGACGGCCCTCTTCTGGCGGAGCTCCGAAATAGGCCCCAAGATGGGATCTCGTGGATACAGAAAGTTGCGGCGGTGGAATTAGGTTTTTGGCTCCTGTTCTGATCGTTTGGGGGTACGTAGGTATATATAGGAGGAAGGAGTACGTCGGTGGAGCACCGAGGGGCCCACGAGGCAGGGGGCGCGCCCTAGGGGGGCGCCCCCCACCCTCGTGACCTCCTCTTTGACTCCTTGGAGTAGGGTCCAAGTCTCCTGGATCACGTTCGGTGAGAAAATCACGTTCCCGAAGGTTTTATTCCGTTTGGACTCCGTTTGATATTATGTTTCTCCGAAACACTGAAATAGGCAAAAATATCAATTCCGGGTTGGGCCTCCGGTTAATAGGTTAGTCCCAAAAATAATATAGAAGTGGAAAATAAAGCCCAATATAGTCCAAAACAGTAGATAATATAGCATGGAGCAATCAAAAATTATAGATACGTTGGAGACGTATCAGGCATCCCCAAGCTTAATTCCTGCTCGTCCTCAAGTAGGTAAATGATAAAAAGAGAATTTTTGATGCGGAGTGCTACTTGGCATAATTTCAATGCAAATCTTCTTAATTATGGTATGAATATTCAGATTAGAAAGATTCAAGACAAAAGTTTATATTGACATAAAAATAATAATAATTCAAGCATACAAACAAAGCAATTATGTCTTCTCAAAATAACATGGCCAAAGAAAGTTATCCCTACAAAATCATATAGTATGGCTATGCTCCATCTTCACCACACAAAGTATTTAAATCATGCACAACCCCGATGACAAGCCAAGCAATTGTTTCATACTCTAACTTTTTCAAAACTTTTTCAATCTTCACGCAATACATGAGCGTGAGCCATGGATATAGCACTATAGGTGGAATAGAATGGTGGTTGTGGAGAAGACAAAAAGGAGAAGATGGTCTCACATCAACTAGGCGTATCAACGGGCTATGGAGATGCCCATCAATAGATATCAACGTGAGTGAGTAGGGATTGCCATGCAACGGATGCACTAGAGCTATAAATGTATGAAAGCTCAAAAAGAAACTAAGTGGGTGTGCATCCGACTTGCTTGCTCATGAAGACCAAGGGCAATTTGAGGAAGCCCATCATTGGACTATACAAGCCAAGTTCTATAATGTAAAATTCCCACTAGTATATGAAAGTGATAACATGAGAGACTCTCTACTATGAAGATCATGGTGCTACTTTGAAGCACAAGTGTGGTAAAAGGATAGTAGCATTGCCCCTTTTTATTTTTATTTTTTTTGGGCCTTCTTTTTTTCTTTGGCCTTTTTTCTTTTTTTATTATTTTTTTATTGGGACAATGCTCTATTAAATGATGATCATCACACTTTTATTTATTTACAAATCAATGATTACATCTTGATTCTAAAACAGAGTATGACTCTATATGGATGCCTCCGGTGGTGTACCGGGATATGCAATGAATCAAGAGTGACAAGTATGAAGAAATTATGAATGGTGGCTTTGCCACAAATACTATGTCAACTACATGATCATGCTAAGCAATATGACAATGATGAATGTGTCATGATGAACTAGATGGTGGAAATTTGCATGGCAATATATCTCGGAATGGCTATGGAAATGCCATAATAGGTAGATATGGTGGCTGTTTTGAGGAAGGTATATGGTAGGTGTATGATACCGGCGAAAGGTGTGCGGTATTAGAGAGGCTAGCAAAGGTGGAAGGGTGAGAGTGCGTATGATCCATGGACTCAACATTAGTCATAAAGAACTCATATACTTATTGCAAAAATCTAGAAGTTATCAAAGCAAAGTATTATGCGCATGCTCCTAGGGGGATAGATTGGTACGAAAAGACCATCGCTCGTCCCCGACCGCCACTCATAAGGAAGACAATCAATAAATAAATCATGCTCCAACTTCATCACATAATGGTTCACCATATGTGCATGCTACGGGAATCACAAACTTTAACACAAGTATTCTTTAAATTCACAACTACTCAACTAGCATGACTTTAATATTATCACCTCCATATCTCAAAACAATTATCATGCTTCAATCCTTTCTTAGTATTCAACACACTTAAAAGAAAGTTTCACAAATCTTGAATACCAAGCATATTATTATTAATCAAATTACCATGCTATTAAGACTCTCAAAATAATTTAAGTGAAGCATGAGAGATCAATAGTTTCTTTAAAACAAATCCACCACCGTGCTCTAAAAGATCTAAGTGAAGCACATAGAGCAAAATTATAACGCTCAAAAGATATAAGTGAAGCACATACAGCAAAATTACATAGCTCAAAAGATATAAGTGAAGCACATAGAGTATTCTATCATATTTTAATTCATGTATGGCTCTCTCAAAAGGTGTGTACAGCAAGGATGATTGTGGCATACTAAGACACAAAGACACAAATAATACAAGACGCTCCAAGCAAAACACATATCATGTTGGTGAATAAAAATATAGCTCCAAGTAAATTACCGATGGAAGTGGACGAAAGAGGGGATGCCTCCCGGGGCATCCCCAAGCTTTGACTTCTTGGTGTCCTTGGATTATCTTGGGGGTGACATGGGCATCCCCAATCTTAGGCTCTTGCCACTCCTTGTTCCATAATCCATCAAAAGAATTCACCCAAAACTTGAAAACTTCACAGCACAAAACTCAAAATAGAAAACTCCTGAGCTCCGTTAGCGAAAGAAAACAAAAGACCACTTCAAGGTACTGTAATGAACTCATTATTTATATATATTGGTGTTAAACCTACTGTATTACAACTTCTATATGGATTATAAACTATTTTACTAACCATAGATTTTCATCAAAATAAGCAAACAACACACGAAAAACAGAATCTATCAAAAACAGAACAGTCTGTAGTAATCTGTAGCTAGCGCAAGATCTGGAACCCCAAAAATTCTAAAATAAATTGCTGGACGTGAGGAATTTATCTATTAATCATCTACAAAAATAATTAACTAAATAGCACTCTTCAAATAAAAATTACAGCAGTTCTCGTGAGCGCTAAAGTTTCTGTTTTTTACAGCAAGTTCAACAAGACTTTCCCCAAGTCTTCCCAACGGTTCTACTTGGCACAAACACTAATTAAACACAAAAAACACAACCAAAACAAAGGCTAAATAATTTATTTATTACTAAGCAGGAGCATAAGGCAAGGAATAAAAATAAAATTGGGTTGCCTCCCAACAAGCGCTATCGTTTAACGCCCCTAGCTAGGCATAAAAGCGAGGATAGATCTAGGTATTGCCATCTTTGGTAGGCAATCCATAAGTGGAACTCATGATAGTTTCATATGGAAATTTTATTTTCTTTCTTGGAAAGTGTTCCATGCCATTTTTAATGGAAATTAAAATCTAACATTCCCTTCCTTCATATCAATAATCGCACCAACCGTTCTAAGGAAAGGTCTACCAAGAATAATAGGGCAAGAAGGATTGCAATCTATATCAAGAACAATGAAATCTACGGGCACATAATTCCTATTTGCAACAATAAGAACATCATTAATCCTTCCCATAGGTTTCTTAATAGTGGAATCCGCAAGATGCAAGTTTAGAGAGCAATCATCAAAATCGCGGAAATCTAGTAAATCACACAAAGTCTTGGGAATAGTAGAGACACTAGCACCCAAATCACACAAAGCATAAAACTCATGATCTTTAATTTTAATTTTAATAGTTGGTTCCCACTCATAATAGAGTTTTCTAGGGATAGAAACTTTCAACTCAAGTTTTTCTTCATAAGATTGCATCAAGGCATCAACAATATGTTCGGTGAAGGCTTTATTTTGACTATAAGCATGTGGAGAATTTAGCATGGATTGCAACAAGGAAATACAATCAATTAAAGAGAAAATTTCATAATTAAATTCCTTGAAATCCAATATAGTGGGTTTAGCAACATCTAGATTTTTATTTCTTTCAATCCCACTTTCATCAATTTCATCATTAAGATCTATATACTCCGAATTTTTAGAACGCCTTCTAGGTAAAGGAAGATCATATTCAGTTTCATCAAGATTCATATTGCGAAACAAATATTTAATAGGGGACACATCAATAACTTTTAGATCTTCATCTTGATTTTCATAGGAATTGGAAGAACACGCTTTAATAAAGGCATCTTTGGAAGCACGCATCCTAGCGGTTCTTTCCTTGCACTCATCAATGGAAATTCTCATGGCTTTGAGAGACTCATTGATATCATGCTTAGGAGGAATAGATCTAATCTTTAAAGAATCAATCTCAAGAGAAATTCTATCAACGTTCCTAGCCAAATCATCAACTTTAAGCAATTTCTCTTCAAGCAAAGCATTAAAATTCTTTTGTGAATTCATAAACTCTTTAACACTATTCTCAAATTCAGAGGGCATCTTATTATAATTTCCATAAGAGTTGTTGTAGGAATTCCCATAATTATTAGAAGGATTACTAGGATATGGCCTAGGATTAAAATTCCCCCTATAAGCGTTGTTACCAAAATTATTCCTACCAACAAAATTCACATCCATAGATTCATTGTTATTCTCAATCAAAGTAGACAAAGGCATATCATTAGGATCAGAAAAAACACTCTTAGTAGCAAATAATTTCACAAGTTCATCCATCTTTCCACTCAACACATTGATTTCTTCTATCGCACGCACTTCTTTATTAGAAGATCTTTCAGTATGCCATTGAGAATAATTAACCATAATATTATCTAGGAGTTTAGTAGCATCTCCTAAAGTGATTTTGTCGGATTTCGGGTTCCGGCAGACCCTTGAGGTTCGAACACTGGAGTGCGCGCGGAGATTTCTCCTCCTACCTACCTGCACCCCTCCGCCACGCTAAGATCTAGGCTATGGGAAGAACGACACAAGGGACACAGGGTTTATACTGGTTCGGGCCACCATTGTGGTGTAATACCCTACTCCAGTGTGTGGTGTGGTGGATTGCCTCTTAGGCGGATGATGATGAACAATACAAGGAAGAACAGCCTCGCGAGGGTCTGTTCTTGGCTGGGGGGGACGAACTGCTAGGAGGAGTTCAGTCACCCTTCTCTCTCTCTCTCTAATTTCGACCTTCTCTTCTTCGTCCTTAGCCTCTGCCTCTCGGATTTCGATCTCCTCTCTGCCTCTGCCTCTCGGATTTTGATCCCTCTTCCTACTATGGTGGCTAGTCCTATTTATAGAGGCCCTGGTCCTCTTCCCAAATATCGAGCGGGAAGGGAGCCAACAATGGCGGGCTAATTTGAATTCATCAAAATAAGCAAACAACACACGAAAAACAGAATCTGTCAAAAACAGAACAGTCTGTAGTAATCTATAGCTAGCGCAAGATCTGGAACCCCAAAAATTCTAAAATAAATTGCTGGACGTGAGGAATTTATCTATTAATCATCTGCAAAAATTATTAACTAAATAGCACTCTTCAAATAAAAATTACAGCAGTTTTCGTGAGCGCTAAAGTTTCTGTTTTTTACAGCAAGTTCAACAAGACTTTCCCCAAGTCTTCCCAACGGTTCTACTTGGCACAAACACTAATTAAACACAAAAAACACAACCAAAACAAAGGCTAAATAATTTATTTATTACTAAGCAGGAGCAAAAGGCAAGGAATGAAAATAAAATTGGGTTGCCTCCCAACAAGCGCTATCGTTTAACGCCCCTAGCTAGGCATAAAAGCGAGGATAGATCTAGGTATTGCCATCTTTGGTAGGCAATCCATAAGTGGCACTCATGATAGGCGTCACCACCAGAGCTTTGTGCAGGCGAAGACTACTTTTGTCAGGATAGCTAGTACTAGCTGTCCCCCTTCAAATTAGTGACGCCGTCTTGGGCTCCACAATGACCTCCGTCTTGCAGTCCTCCTGGTCTTGGTCTTGTTGCACCGAAATGGCAACCTTTGCATGATGCCTCGGTACTCCACGGCTGCGCTTGCTCCCTTTGCACCAAAGAGGAAAGGAGGACACTGCGCAGGCTGGCGCCCGCCTGGCGCCTTTGGTCGTCATGGCTTGCGTCACGGGCACCTCGTGAGGTACCCCGCCTTGATCTCTCCGCCTCCTCGCGAGCCAGCCTGATGAGGCCGTGCCTGAGGAAGCTCCGTGTCGTCCGCCTCGCGAGGCTTGGCCCCTCACGAGGGTCTTGGGTCTGTGTTGGTGAAGATGGGCCGTGCTGGCCCCCCCCCCTTTTAGCCACGCCGCAGGCCGCAAGCAGGCAAGTCTGGGGACCCCCATTCCCAGAACGCCGATAGTAGCCCCTGGGCCCAAGGCGTGCCCGGACTTGCCCGTGCAGGGAGGCGAAAGGGTAAGCGCGAAGCACCGCGGGCCCTAACAGCCTGCGGCCTTGGGCGCCGCGTGGCGGTTGATTGGACGTGGGCGCCTCCACTTCCCCATGGCGCCTCGGCAACTGCACGGATTGGACAAGTCCTTGCATGCAAAGCGGGTCATGATTACCTGTGATCATGGAGGTTGGCGGTTGGCCTTCGCTGACTATAAGTACGGAACGGCGCGCGCCCTTCCAGTCCATCCCTTCTTGCTTCTCCTTCTTCTCGGTCCTTGCTCCGTCTTGCTACAATGGCTCCGATCCGCCGGTTCTCGACGACAAAGAAGGAAAAGGCTCCCCGAGAGGAACCAGACCCGCTCCCGCCGAAGAAACGGCCCGTCCTCCGCGGCCCGGACGAGGGGGCTCATCAGGTGGTGTCGAGGCCCTGGTGCGAGCGGGCACCACCGGGGTTCCCGCTTCCCTTGTACGCCCACAACGAGGGCCCTGAAGGAGCTGATGCTGATCGCCACGGGCGGCGCTGCCGTCGGCGCCGACGGGTCACGAAGGTGTGGGCCATCCCCCCTGGGGTCCACACGGAGGGCTCCTCCCAAGAGTTCGTGTTCCACGTCGCCATTCCTCCTCAGTCTTGGATTCGCCTTCCTCCCTTCTTCGCCTCCATCATCCCGCAGGGAGAGCCCCTGGAGCTTTGGCTGCAGCACGCCGGCTGCAGCACCCTCGTGACCGAGGCAGAGGTCACGGTCGTTGCCCCGGGCGAGGTCTTCATGACTCGGGGCTGGAGCGAAATCGCCCGGGTTTGCAGGACAAGGGGCGCCTTCGCGATCCACTTGGATTACAACGGTGCTTCGGTGATGTTCTTCAAGGTCTTTGATGCGAACGGGCACCGGCTGGAGTGCTGCCCCGGGAGAGGTGGCCGGGACCCTGCTGCAGCGAGGACTGGGCCCGCCGACCGCTCCCTTGGCGGCTCCTCAGGCGGCGGAGGCGGCGGAGGTTCCAGCGACTCCGGTGAGCTCTTCGCGACTCCGGAGACGAGCGACGACAGCTACGAGCCCCCGAGCCGGCTCCACTCCTGGAGCAGGGCGGGCTCGTCAGGCCGCCGCTGACTCTGATCTGGATGGGGTTGGCGCCGGTGATTGACGGCCCACTGTTGATGATGGCGTCTTCTGCAGCGGCGCGCGTAGCTAGTGTCCCTTTAGGATCTGTTCCCTGCGAGGAATCAAAGACGCGTCCCGTGGGGGCTTGTAAGGTGCCTGTGATCCTGTTTTGTTAATATAACCCTTGTCGTAGAATTGTGCGAGTTGCTCATTCCGTCTTAGCTCAGTCCTCCCTTTCGAACCTCACGAGGGCTTGGTGCTCTGCACCGACAGGTCCCAGTCCCAAGGCGGCTTCAGCCGTCGCTGGTATGCCAGGTCGCGATGCCGTGGTCAAGGCCAGGAGGTGAGCGACCCGGAGTCTGGTAAGAGCCCCTGAGTCGCGATGCTCAGGAGGTCCCCTTTGGTGCCCAAGCAGCCGTCGTTCGATGAGAAAGGAGAACGGCGTCGCTAACACGGGATTGCATTAGGTGCGGGGATGGTGCCACGGTAGCTGGCGCTTCCGGGTGATGACTTATCTCGAGAATCAGGGGCCGCTCTCTGGTGTGTCGCCGGGTCCGTGCATTGGCAGGCGCGAGGTTGCTCGGCGAGGTCCTCGTGTGTCCCTCCCCTCCCGCCTTTGCTCCCCTTTCTGCTCTACGTCCTCGGGTCCCGGCCCTCGAGCGAGTCTCAGCCGTCGCTGGTATGCCAGGTCCCGATGCCGTGGACAAGGCCAGAGGGTGAGGGCTGGAGAGCCAGTAGGAGCCCTGAGTCGCGATGCTCAGGCACCCCCCGTTAACGTGCAAGCGGTTCGCGCGGATGAGAGTGGAGGAGATACCGCAAGGGCCTCGCCTGACGCAGCTCCTTTAAGAGATCCTGTAGGCCCATCAGAGAAAGAACGAGGGGTTGCCATGACAATTGACAGTCAGCCGTTGGTTGCTTCCGAGGGGTAACGAGGCACTGAAGGCTTGACGAGGTGGCGCCATGCGCGGCTGCCGCGGCCAGAGCTCAGCCATTCAGGTTTTTCGGCGTTGCAGGGACGGACCCATGCGCAAGCGTCGTGCCGTTTGGGAGCAGTTTCGTCAGTTGGCGTCAGTTGAGCGGGCGGCTAGGTCAAACACATTAGCCGCGAAGGAGTGGATTCATCCAAATAGATGCTGGGAAGGCGGACATCACTGGGCCAGGCCCGAGCGACTTGGGAATGATGCAGCCCGAGGGGCGCTCCCAACAAGGTAAGTTAACAACATGAAATAAAAGGGATACATGCCGCAGGGACGGACCCACGCGGCCTGGGAATAATGCAGCCCTGGGGGGCGCTCCCAGCTGGAAGTGAAACTTGAAAGATGTCACCTGATGACGTTGAGGACGAAGGGGTGTTGGTGTAGCAGACTCGGTGGGCTGCGGAAGCCGATCCTCACGAGCCCCCAGGCCCAGGGGCCTCGGGAGGCTCCGGTGGCGCTGGTGGCTCCTCGCGGACCATCTCCATCTCCGCCAGGGCCGCGGAACGCCTGGACTCTTGTGCCTCCATGATGCCCCTCATGAGGTGCTGGTACGTGGCAGCCGCGTTCGGCAAGCCGTAAGGCATGCGAACGTAGCTGTGGGGTGGACCTCCGCAGCGCCCCACTCGCGAGAGCCAAAGGCGCTCCAGAGAGACGACTCGGTTGAGCCCTGGTATGTCGATGCAGACGCGCAGCCCACCATCCTCGCCTGGATGGGGAGCCACTGCTGGTAGGCGGCGGCCGCCTTTCATGACTCTTGACTCCTGTAGCTCCTGAATGGCCTTGCTGACGAACTCCTGAGGGTCTGGCTCTCCTTGCCTTACTCCTTCTTGAGGGAAACGTGCTTCGAAACACGCCTCCACGTGGTGCCCAAGCGCCTCCCTCATGACCCTAGCCAGGTCGGTGGCCCTCCAAGGGAGAGCCTCCGAGCCCTGCCTGAGGAGGGCGTCGGGCGCGCTTTCCTATGCGATGGAAGGAGGTTCCCCCTGGGCAGGCACGGGCCCAGAGGGGCCTGCCTCCTGAGGGGTCCGGCCGGACGATGTCTTCTTCTTCTTGGGGGCGGTCTCGGGAAGCCTCCTGCTTCCGCGATCCGGGTCTTCCAGTGATGCAGCCTGAAAGGCTCGTTCCAAGGAACACACCGCATCCTTCTCTTCACAGGGCACCGTGATGACTCCGCCACTTCCTGGCATCTTGAGGATGTTCTATCCGTGGTGAGTTACGGCCATGAACTTGGCCAGCGCTGGGTACCCAAGGATGGCGTTGTACGGCAGGAGAATGTGAGCGACGTCGAAGTCGATGAGCTCGGTGCGGTAGTTGTCGCGTGCCCCGAAGGTGACAGGGAGGCGGACCTGCCCAATCGGGACCGTGGAGCCGTCAGTGATTCCGGAGAAAGTCTTGGTTGGCTGAAGCTGGCTGTAGGGCACTTGGAGATTGTTGAATGTTTCCACGGACAGGACGTTGAGCCCTGCCCCGCCATCGATGAGGGTCCTGGTAACCACCACGTTGCTAATGATTGGGGAACAAAGCATCGGGAGGACTCCGGCTGTAGCCGCACACTTGAGCTGATCTGCTCAGCTGAACGTGATGGCGCACGCCGACCACCTGAGAGGGCGCGTGGCTTCGAGCCTGGGAAGGACTGCATTCACTTCACGGGCGAACTGCTTGAAGATGCATTGAGAGGCTGGGGCTTGAGCCCCGCCCAGGATGCAGGCGATCGCGCGCGGCTCCTGGAAGCCCCCAGCCCCCTCGTCCTGGTGGCGGTCCTCGTTTCTCCTTGGCTGCGGCGGCAGTGGAGGGAGGCCTGCGTTGCCTTGCGGGCGATCCTCGCGAGGCTGATCCCTCCATCCTCCCTCGTGAGGCGGGTCTTGCCAACGATCCTCGCGAGGTTGATCGCGCCACCCTTGGCGCGGGCCACGGTCTTCCCAGCGTCCTGCGTTCCTTCCTCCTCCTCGACCGTAGCCCCGGTCACCGCGGTCGGGGCGACGGCCGATCCTTCCTTCTCGCATGGCTCGGAGCTCTTGACATTTGTTGTGGGTGTGGAGGTCGTGGTACACACAATACCGACTGCCCTTGGAAGGTTCGGGCTGATCTCTGCCTCGCTTGGTGTCTGGTTCTGCCGCGAGCACGGCAGCCCCTTGCGCTTCACATCCTTGGCCTTGGGTTTCTTCTCTTCTGGGTCTGCGGCAGGCAGCTCGAGGAGGGAGAGACGCCCTTCCTCAGCCCTGGCGCACTTGGTCGCCAAGTTGAACAGCTCCAAGGAAGTGCACAGGTCTTCATGCATCGCCAGCTCCTCCTTCATCTTGACATCACGCACGCCGTCGGAGAAGGCTGAGATGATGGCCTCCTCAGTCACCCTGGGAATCTTGAGGCGTGCGTTGTTGAAGCGCTGGATGTACTTCTGCAGGGTCTCCCCGGGTTGTTGCTTGATGCGGCGCATGTCGCTCACGGCGGGTGGCCGGTCGCGAGTACCTCGGAAGTTGGCGATGAAGCGGGTGCGCATCTCGTCCCAGGAGGAGATCGTGCCTGGAGCCAGGTTCAGGAGCCAGGTGCGGGCCCTGTCCTTGAGCTCCATGGGAAACCAGTTCGCCATGACCTTCTCGTCTCCGTTGGCAGCTTCGATGCCCAGCTCGTAGAACTGGAGGAACTCCGCAGGGTCAGCCGTGCCGTCGTAACGAGGAGGCAGGTCTGGCTTGAACTTGCCGGGCCACGCGACACTGCGTAGCTCGATGGTGAAGGCACGGCAGCCTGCTGTGGACACGGGAGGCCTTGGGTGACGGAGAGCTTGGTCTTGCATGTCCCCACGCGCTGCAGCTGGGAGCAGCGCGGGGTCTTGACGTGCGGGAGCAAGAGCATGGCCGCGACGTGCTGGAGCAGGGAACGCCCGGGCAGCTTCTTGCGGGCGAGGGACTTCCTGGCAGCTCTGCTCTTGCCGCGCTGGCACCTGACGGAGCGGGTTCCGCCCAGGGGCCACGCGCCTTGGAGCCATGGTGCCTTCTTGAGGAGGAGGCGGCCGGGGAGCCACCGGAGCTTCGTCGCCTGCGCGGGGCGGGGTGCGGTGCAGCGGAACGGACGGCGCAGGAGAGCCCCCTGCGGCACGGACGAGCTCGGCGACGCGGTCGAGCCATTCTTCGTAGACGTCGTTGACGGGACGATAGCGCAGGAGCTCGTTTGACGCGATGAGCGCAGCTCGAGCCTCCATGGGTGCGCGGAGCGCGCGGGACGAAGAACCAGCTGGGGTGAGCGAGGGAGTTGCGGTGCCGCCGTCTTGCCGCACGGACGGATGCTGAGACGATGCTTGCTGCTCGTCCCCTGCTGGGCCGGTGGCGGCGTTGATGGCAGGTGACGGGGAACGGCGAGGACGCCCGCCGACAGGAGCCGTCTGGGCGACGCGGGAAGTGAGAGCGGCCCGGCGCTCGGCGCGGGCCCGACGAGCGTCAGACATGGGCGCGATGGTCGGAGGAGAACGGGGTGGTGGAAGACGAATTCCGGCGCACCCCTACTTGGCGCGCCAAATGTCGGATTTCGGGTTCCGGCAGACCCTTGAGGTTCGAACACTGGGGTGCGCGCGGAGATTTCGCCTCCTACCTACCTGCACCCCTCCGCCACGCTAAGATCTAGGCTATGGGAAGAACGACACAAGGGACACAGAGTTTATACTGGTCCGGGCCACCATTGTGGTGTAATACCCTACTCCAGTGTGTGGTGTGGTGGATTGCCTCTTAGGCGGATGATGATGAACAATACAAGGAAGAACAGCCTCGCGAGGGTCTGTTCTTGGCTGGGGGGGACGAACTGCTAGGAGGAGTTCAGTCACCCTTCTCTCTCTCTCTAATTTCGACCTTCTCTTCTTCGTCCTAGCCTCTGCCTCTCGGATTTCGATCTCCTCTCTGCCTCTGCCTCTCGGATTTCGATCCCTCTTCCTACTATGGTGGCTAGTCCTATTTATAGAGGCCCTGGTCCTCTTCCCAAATATCGAGCGGGAAGGGAGCCAACAATGGCGGGCTAATTTGAAGGGGGACAGCTAGTACTAGCTATCCTGACAAAAGTAGTCTTCGCCTGCACAAAGCTCTGGTGGTGACGCCGTCTTGGGCTCCACAATGACCTCCATCTTGCAGTCCTCCTCGTCTTGGTCTTGTTGCACCGAAATGGCAACCTTTGCCTGATGCCTTGGTACTCCGCGCCTGCGCTTGCTCCCTTTGCACCAAAGAGGAAAGGAGGACACTGCGCGGGCTGGCGCCCGCCTAGCGCCTTTGGTCGGCATGGCTTGCATCACGGGCACCTCGTGAGGTACCCCGCCTTGATCTCTCTGCCTCCTCGCGAGCCAGCCTGATGAGGTCGTGCCTGAGGAAGCTCCGTGTCGTCCGCCCTGCGAGGCTTGGCCCCTCGCGAGGGTCTTGGGTCTGTGTTGGTGAAGATGGGCCGTGCTGGGCCCCCCTTTTAGCCACGCCGCAGGCCGCAGGCAGGCAAGTCTGGGGACCCCCGTTCCCAGAATGCCGACATATTTCCATAAAAGTGCCTCCCGCGGCCGAATCTAAAAGATTTCTAGAAGCAAAATTCAATCCGGCATAAAAATTTTGTATAATCATCCACAATTCAGACCATGAGTAGGGCAATTACGTATCATTAATTTCATTCTCTCCCAAGCTTGTGCAACATGTTCATGATCAAGTTGTTTAAAGTTCAAAACTAACGTTTCTAAGAGAGATGATCTTAGCGGGAGGAAAATACTTAGAGATAAGAGCATCTTTGCACTTGTTCCAAGAATCAATACTATTTTTAGGCAAAGATGAAAACCAAGCTTTAGCATGATCTCTAAGCGAAAAAGCAAATAGCTTCAATTTAACAACATCATTATCGACATCTTTTTTCTTTTGCATATCACATAAATCAATGAAGCTATTAAGATGAGTAGAGGTATCTTCACTAGGAAGGCCGGCGAATTGATCTTTCATAACAAGATTCAACAAAGCAGTATTAATTTCACAAGATTCAGCATCGGTAAGAGGAGCAATCGGAGTGCTAAGGAAATCATTATTATTGGAATTGGTGAAGTCACACAATTTGGTAGTATCTTGAGCCATCGCGACAAACAAGCAATCTAACACACAAGCAAACAAAAAGCAAGCGGGCAAAAGAGGCAAATAGAGAGGGAGGATAGAGAGAGAGAGGGCGAATAAAACGGCAAGGGTGAAGTGGGGGAGAGGAAAACGAGAGGCAAATGGCAAATAATGTAATGCGAGAGATAGGGATTGTGATGGGTACTTGGTATGTTGACTTTTTGCGTAGACTCCCCGGCAACGGCGCCAGAAATCCTTCTTGCTACGTCTTGAGCTTGCGTTGGTTTTCCCCAAAGTGGAAGGGATGATGCAGCAGAGTAGCGTAAGTATTTCCGTCCGTTTTTGAGAACCAAGGTATCAATCCAGTAGGAGGCCATGCTCAAGTCCCTCGTACCTGCACAAAACGATAGCTACTCGCAACCAATGCAATTAGGGGTTGTCAATCCCTTCACGGTCACTTACGAGAGTCAGATCTGATAGAAATAATATTTTTGGTATAAAGATGCAAAGTAAAAAGTAAAGGCAAAGTAAAAAAGCAAAGCAATATTAAAGTAATGGAGATTGATATGATGAGAATAGACCCGGGGGCCATAGGTTTCACTAGTGGCTTCTCTCAAGAGCATAAGTATTCTACGGTGGGTGAACAAATTACTGTTGAGCAATTGACAGAATTGAGCATAGTTATGAGAATATCCGTGACAAGTAGACCGAAATGATTCTGCATCTACTACTATTACTCCACTCATCGACCGCTATCCAGCATGCATCTAGAGTATTAAGTTAAAAACAGAGTAACGCCTTAAGCAAGATGACATGATGTAGAGAGATAAATTCATGCAATATGAAATAAACCCCATCTTGTTATCCTCGATGGCAACAATACAATACGTGCCTTGCTGCCCCTTCTGTCACTGGGAAAGGACATCGCAAGATCGAACCCAAAGCTAAGCACTTCTCCCATGGCAAGAACTACCAATCTAGTTGGCCAAACCAAACAGATAATTCGAAGAGACTTGCAAAGATAATCAATCATACATAAAAGAATTCAGAGAAGATTCAAATATTATTCATAGATAGACTTGATCATAAACCCACAATTCATCGGTCTCAACAAACACACCGCAAAAAGAAGATTACATCGAATAGATCTCCATAGGAGAGGGGAGAACTTTGTATTGAGATTCAAAGAGAGAGAATAAGCCATCTAGCTACTAACTATGGACCCGAAGGTCTGAGGTAAACTACTCACACTTCATCGGAGGGGCTAGGATGATGTAGAAGCCCTCCGTGATGACGGCCCTCTTCCGGCGGAGCTCCGGAACAGGCCCCAAGATGGGATCTCGTGGATACAGAAAGTTGCAGTGGTGGAATTAGGTTTTTGGCTCCTGTTCTGATCGTTTGGGTGTACGTAGCTATATATAGGAGGAAGGAGTACGTCGGTGGAGCACTGAGGGGCCCACGAGGCAGGGGGCGTGCCCCCCACCCTCGTGACCTCCTCTTTGACTCCTTGGAGTAGGGTCCAAGTCTCCTGGATCACGTTCGGTGAGAAAATCACGTTCCCGAAGGTTTTATTCCGTTTGGACTCCGTTTGATATTCTGTTTCTCCGAAACACTAAAATAGGCAAAAAAACAGCAATTTTGGGCTGGGCCTTCGGTTAATAGGTTAGTCCCAAAAATAATATAAAAGTGGAAAATAAAGCCCAATATAGTCCAAAACAATAGATAATATAGCATGGAGCAATCAAAAATTATAGATACGTTGGAGACGTATCACTCTGCATGGGGGGGCTTGGTTGTCGGTGCAGGAAGGCACTGGAGGGTGGCTGGAGCCGGGATCAGAGATGATGGCGCCATGGGCGGAGAAGCTCGGGCAAGAGCATGGAATCGAGCCCTTGGCTCTCTCCTGCGGGAGCATAGGCGCTCATGTGGGCATGGAGCTCGGGGTGAGCTGCGGGAGGAGGAGGCCGGGAACGAGAGGAGTGGTGGCTGTTGCGATCTGATTAGGTGGAGAAGGATCAGGAGGGATCCCGTGGGGAAGATTTGGTTGGCGATGGGACAAGCTCCCGAGGAACATGGGTGGCGGCGGCGAGAGGATTAGATGGATCGGTGGGATAGGGCTAGGGTTAGACTGCTACTTATAGTATTGGATTTTTGGTTAGGGCTATTTGGAACCTCCGATTAAAATCAAACGGTTGAGAACAAATAGGCTAGGAAAGACTAAATAAGAAACGAAGCTATTAGGGGGATGTTTGGGGATGATCCAGACTCATCGGTCACGACAGCCCGGTACAGGTTCGGAGCAGCTTTCGGACGCGCGAGGGGGTCTGAGAACTGTGTGGAGGAGGTCTGACAAAAGGCCACGGAGGCAGGGGGGTTGATGGGCTCAGAGAAAAGAGAGAAGAGAAGGAGAGGCCCGGGTAGTAGTTTCGAAGACCGAAACGTCCGACGGTAGACCGGCTATAGTGTCGCTATAGATATCCGTTGGAGCATCAAACGAACTCCGAATGCGATGAAACTTGGCAGGCTGCCTACTGACAACAAAACGACACCGCACACCAACTTTCATCCCATTCCGAGAATATTTTCCAGCCACTTATAATATTTCAGAGGTGCCGTGGGCGTGTGCAAGTGTGTCTGGGCTCAGAACGGACAACGGAAAGAACGAGGAGACCGGGACGGATGCAAGTTTTGAAAACATGATGATGCAATGCACATGATGACATGGCAAGAAGCGACTCGCAAGAAAATGACAAGGAAAACAACAACGAATAACTGGAAGACACCTGGCGCAACGGTCTCGGGGCGTCACAACACTCCACTACTACGAGAGGATCTCGTCCCGAGATCTAGGATGGCACCGGAGAGAAATGGAAGAGGAAGAGGTAAAACAAAATTGCTTCTTTGACAAATGAGTGAAACCAATGAACCTTAGAGGTTGAACACCTTGAAAGAAATAACACAACAAAGATGAGCAAAGTTGAAAACACTCCATTAGAAAAGAGGAACAAGGAACATTACTAGAACCTTGTAGGTTGAAAGACATAAGAAAAGGGGTGCAATGGACAAGAAGTACAAGCAAGCACTCCAGTAGAAACTAGATGTACAAGGAATGATAAGGATCAATTATGACAACACTTCGGTTGGAAATGGAAGGCAAAGAATATGAACTTGAAAAGATTAGAAGATACTTGATGAGATCAACAACACACTGCCTCCAGAACTATTGAAAGAATGGCACAAGGGGTGAGAATGATTTCAGACAACACTCCAGTTGAGAAGGGAGGTAAAACTTCATAAGATGAGAGAGCTCGAATGAAAACATGACACTCTGGTTAAATGGATAAGCAAAGGAAAGAACAAGATCTTTGACAAAAATGGGATGATGGGTCAAAGCATGCAACATCACAATGCCTCCGGAACAAAAGATAGAATGGACTGAAAGTAACGAAGAAGAAAACAACATCTTCTACCTCGAATGAGTTTGAAAACATCCTTCCATAGAGGATTGGACAGATTTGTTGGGAAATGAACAACAACGGTAATAATAAGCTTGTTGTGGGCTTATGGAATCAGCTCAAAACTTAGAGGTGAATACATGCCACTACGGGAAACAATTGATTGCTTGAGAGCAACACGAAGATGAAAACTCTTTCGCCGAGAAGAGAAGGAGAAACTTCGATCAATGACAAACACCATGATAGCAGCATTCCCAATGGAAGGCTTTAGGTGAATTTTTCCAAGATAACACCATAAGAAATTGATGGATTTAAAATACCTCATTGTTGACAACATGTGAATCATGAAACATGAACTCAAATTGTCAAGAATGACATAACACCACCTCAACTGATACGGTAGAAAGAATTGCACTTTGAAATGCAAGATGAAGAAGGCTTGAACTCCTCAAAACAAGACATGTGTTGAACACCATGTTTATTTGGAGTATAGCTTAGCGGATCATAACTTTGAGAGAAATCTTGAAGAACAATTGAAGAATGAAAAGAATCCTTGACGAACCATGATGTAGAGCCTCCATGAAGAACTCCGGTAACAAAATGATGATAAAAAAGGAAGAGAAGTTGAAAACCTAAGGTGAAGCCTTGTAATGATTTAGATTGGTCTTCGTGATGATATAATTGAGAGAGCTTGGAACTCCGGGAAAAGAAAAGATGAAACAATTGAAACCGAGAATTTGATAAGCCTCCAGAATAAGGAATTGAATTTTACTCGATGAAATAAGAATAAGAATTACATTATGCTTATTCTTCACCAATTTAAATTGATGACAAGCAACGGATTTGGCATACTACTTATTTTCGTAGAAAGGATTAAGAGAGGTATAGCTTAAACTTGAGAAGGTCTTCGACGAACCACCGGTAGGATTGAAACAACGAATAAATTGATATGATAACCAAGGAAGAGAATTCTTGAACGAACCACCGTAAGAATTGAAAATGGAAGAAGAAAAGTTAAAGCAACACCGGGAAGAATTATAAAAAGAACGAAGATACTTGATAGAATTTAGATACAAGAGAATGAAGACAACATGAACTGATTAGAGGACATTTGAGCGATGCACCGGTAAGATTTGGAGAACGAGAGCTAAAAGCTGGAATGCATAATTTTGAGATGATGGGCTCCGGAGAATCAAACTAAAAAAACTCCTGAATTGCTCCGGATGGTTGAAAAGAATTCTCACAATCGAAAACAATTATGAGAGGATGGAATAACGCTAGAACCACGAATCTTTGATAGAACGGAACAAGATTTAAGGGAAAACTCTTCTTCGGTCTTCAAAATTCGAGAATGACGACGAGAAACACCACCATGAATTGTTGAGGCACTCCGGAATGAAAATTAGAAAGGTTGGCCAACGATGAAAGAATTTGAAAGATCTTGGAGAAAGACATTTGAATGATGACAATTCATTCTTACGTCAAACTTTGAAGAAGATTTTAGAATCACTCCAGAAAAATTAGAAGAGTCAGGTAAGATCCTGGGAGAAGACCTGTGGGTTAGGGCCCACTCAAAAGATACACCGTTGAACGATTTAAAAGATAGATTGTGCCGGTTTAATTAAATGGCTTGAATGAGATAACATCCTCGAAAGAGCTTGAACGAAAGTAGGGTGGAAACACGAATCTTCGAGATATCTTGAGCACTCCAGAACAATTGAATAGCGAGAAATGGATGATTAAGAGGTGCACCGGCATGAGAAAACATTTGAAACAATGAAAGGAATATGATCAACACCAAAAACTTGAATTGAATCCACCGGAGAAGAAAAAGAATGGAGAATATTGAACTTGTAGCTTCCTTAGCATCTTCATGAGAATCACCGGATAAGAACATTGACGGAAAAGAGTGGAGAGACTTCACAAGAATAAAATGGATATTTGATTAAGAAATCTGAGTCCTTGACGAAACAAGGGTGGAAGGGTGGGAAAACAAAGGCAACTTGGGGACAGATGAAACGAACAACATTGAGAAAAATCGAGAGGTGATCTTGTGGATGTTGAAAAGACCGGGTCCACTTGAAGAGAAACACGCCAGTTGAAAAGGATTGACATGACAATCTCGATTGTCATGAAGGATGAGTATTGACATAGTAGTATGAGAACACCTCTTAGGAAAGGTATGGAATCAACACTTGACTTTGAAGCAACTCGAATACCACAACTAAAAACAAAAACAAAGGATTGGTTTGCAGAATAAGCCGGAACAGACATATGATAGAGATTTCGTCCGAAGTTTTCGTGGTGGGGCCCACACAGGCTCGATCGTACAGCACCATCATGTACAAGGCAGTGCACATGACATACGAAGCCAAGGACTCTTTAAGACACACCGAGACCACTGTAAAACCAACCGTGGATGGGCGGACCACTAGACGTCGAACCCCAATCTCATATCATGCATCTGTCGGAAAGATATCCTAGGAGCTACTTGAATTCCCACTTATAAACTCCTGAAACTTTCTGGTTATGCAATCAGGTGTTGGGGATACAGGGGAAGCATAATATCTCACCCAAAACTAGCAAATCCTACATCCAATTGTATCCATCCTTCAACACATAACCAAGAAACCTTCGGAAATCGTGTACCTCAACCTTCGAAAAGCATCCGTTATACAAGTTATGGCAATACTCCCGAACTCCCACCCCAGTACTGGGTGGCGTCGAGGTTATCTCGCCAACAACTGCATAAAAGAGATTTTCGATGTCGGCGAACTCAGGTATTCCAGAACTGCAACGATAAAATTGTGACGACAACACCTCGGAGCTCAACTCCCCAGGACACTGCCACAACCCCTAAATGTCAAGAGGCACCAAGAACAATGTTCTCGTCATAAAACCATCGAAACGATTCCAAGATACCCGCGTGATCCTAAAAAAAATTAGTGAAATTTGAGAAGAGAAGAGTCAAAACTCTACATCAGGAGGCCTCACCAGAGCGACGAAGGGACTGAGGAGTAAAAAGAATCCTACTCTCCGATGTATATAATCCTATAAGACTCAAAACATTTTTCTAGACTCAACAAAGCCAGCGATTCGATCAAGCAGGGGGCTCCTAAGTCGGGGAAGGCTCTGCTTACCAACTTGTAACACCCACGATGCGGCTATATCTCCCACGTGCCGGAGCACGACTTAGAGGGATAACCGCATAGTAGGCATGTCGCAAGAGGGGTAATCTTTACACATCCCATGTACTGAATAAGAAGGGATAAAGAGTTGGCTTACAAACGCCACTTCACACAATACCTAAATATAGCATTACATCATCCAGAATACAAACAAAGTCCGACTACGGAACCAAAATAAAGAAAGACCACCCCTATTCCTAGGTCCCCGATCGCCCCAACTGGGCTCCACTACTGATCGAAAGGAAACGAAACAACCCAACGAACACAATCTTCATTGAGCTCCCACTTGAGCTCAGCTGCGTCATCCGCACTGGTATCAACGGCACCTGCAACTGGTTTTGGAAGTAATCTATGAGTCACGGGGACTCAGCAATCTCACACCCTCGCGATCAAGATTGTTTAAGCTTAATGGGTAGGAAAAGGTAGTGAGGTGGAGCTGCAGCAAGCACTAGCATATATGGTGGCTAACTTACGGAAATGAGAGCGAAAAGAGAAGCAAAGCACGGTCAATAAGCTATCATGATCAAGAAGTGATCCTGAAACTACTTACGTTCAAGCATAACACAAGACCGTGTTCTCTTCCCGGACTCCGCCGAAAAGAGACCATCACGGCTACACACGCGGTTGATTCATTTTAATTAAGTTAAGTGTCAAGTTCTCTACAACCGGATATTAACAAATTCCCATTTGCCCATAACCGCGGGCACGGCTTTGGAAAGTTCAAAACCCTGCAGGGGTGTCCCGACTTAGCCCATCACAAGCTCTCACGGTCAACGAAGGATATTCCTTCTCCCAGGAAGACCCGATCAGACTCGGAATCCCGGTTACAAGACATTTCGACAATGGTAAAACAAGACCAGCAAAGCCGCCCGAATGTGCCGACAAATCCCGATAGGAGCTGCACATATCTCGTTCTCAGGGCACACCGAATGAGACATCCTATGAGTAAAAACCAAACCTCAAGTTTCCCCGAGGTGGCCCCGCAGTCTACTCGGTTTGGACCAACACTTAGAGAAGCACTGGCCCGGGGGGTTAAAATAAGATGACCCTCGGGTTAATTACTCCCAAGGGAAAAGTTTAGGTTGTTAGGAAAATGTAAAACCAAGGTTGGGCCTTGCTGGAGGAGTTTTATTCAAGGCGAACTGTCAAGGGGTCCCCATAACACCCAACCGTGCAAGGGACACAAAATCAAGGAACATAACGCCGGTATGATGGAAACTAGGGCGGCAAGAGTGGAACAAAACACCAGGCATAAGGCCGAGCCTTCCACCCTTTACCAAGTATATAGATGCATTAATTAAATAAAATATATTGTGATATCCCAAACATATCCATGTTCCAACATGGAACAAACTTCAGCTTCACCTACAACTAGCAACGCTATAAGAGGGGCTGAGCAAAGCGGTAACATAGCCAAACAACGGTTTGTTAGGAAAGGTGGGTTAGAGGCTTGACATGGCAATATGGGAGGCATGATATAACAAGTGGTAGGTATCGCTGCATAGACATAGAGCGAGCAACTAGCAAGCAAAGATAGAAGTGATTTTGAGGGTATGGTCATCTTGCCTGAGATCCCGCAAGGAAGAAGAACGAGTCCTTGAAGAAGACAAACGGTCGTAGTCAAACAGATCCTCACAAACGCGACGTTAACGGAACCAACCCGAAGAAGCACACCGGAAAGAAGCAAGCAACATGGTAAACAACCACCACATAAACATGGCATGATGCATAACCTAGTATGATGCATGTCCGGTTTAAAAGAGGGCATGGCATGGCAAAGTGCACAAGCAATTCTACAAATTAAGTGGAGCTCAATATGCAACGAGTTGCATATTGATGAAACACCACAACAAGTTATTTAGTTCAATCTCGTTTATGTACTCAACAATATTAAATGTTGTTTAGCATGGCAAAGGGTGAAGCAAAGTAAAACTACCTATCTAGGCAAGTTTAAATGCGGCCGGAACAACAAACAACAAGTCCAGAAAAATCCTCATGTGCATATTTTAGGTTTTGTATTGTTCTGCCCTAAACCATATTTTAGAGTTGTTAAACATGCAAGATGAGTGCACCATGATAAACTAGGCATTTTTCTACCCGATTTACATATAAAGTTTATTAAGTTTGGAGCTACGGTTATTAAGTTATGAAATAAATCATTTTACATGGCATAGGAGCAAATTAATGCAAACAGCAGTTTAAGCAATTTAAACATAGATGAAAGTTGCAAATTATGAAACTAGACGAAATTCTAGTCATGTTTCATATATAACTTATTTTAACCCGGTGCACGGATGATGAGTTATTAAACACATGAAGCTAGGGGGTTTTCTGTAAATCTGCCATTCTCTGGATAAAAAGGAAAATCGCTGAAAGGAAAAAAAATAGAAGCGGGCCAAAAATGCTGGGCCCAAGGTGCACAGGAGAGGGGGGCTCACCCATAGGTCGTGGCCTGGCTCGAAGGAGAGGCTGGGCTGCAGCTGGGAGGGCCCACGCGGTCGCTGGAGCTAGGCCAGGGTGAGGGCGCGGTCAACGAACGGCTGGACCAGGCGAGCTCCTCTCGCTTGATCTGGAACAATGGGGAGGCACTGAAACGGTGGCGTTCATCTGCTTGTCGTAAGCAGAGCAGCTGCGGCACTGGACGGGAAGGCAGCAGCGGGGTCCGGCGAGGTAGGGGACCCCGGCGGGACGCAGGGATGGAGCGGACGCAGGTGGGTCAACGCAGACGGGCCGAGCGGGCGCTGCTCCTGGCGGCGCGCCATGGCTCCTGTATTGTGAAGGTTCAGAGGGAGATAACTGCGTAAGGGGAAGAAAACAGAGGGGGGGAAGGAGAAATAAGGGGAGGCGGCGAGGATGGCCGGGAACGAGGCAAAGCTCCGGCGCGGTCGTGACGTCTCCGACGGCACGAGGCTGAAGATGGCGGGGCGCGGCGGCGAGGTTGCAGCGAGGCTGCTCCGGCACGAAGGAGCAGAGAGCGTGAAGGTGTCCTCCGTTGGCTAGCGGGCAAAGCTTTGGTGGCCGGCGACGAGGGACTCCGCGGTGGGGAGATGCGACTTCGGAGGCTCCATGGAGGTTGGAGTCCGGCCTGAGCAGGACTCCGGCGAGCAGGCGCGAGAGACGGAAAGCTCGGGAAGGAGAGCGCTCGTCTCCTTGCGCGGGCACACGAGGCAGGGTCTCTAGCGGATCCAACGCTCTGCGTGGGGGGGGGGGCTCGGTTGTCGGCGCGGGAAGGCACTGGAGGGTGGCTGGAGCCGGGATCGGAGATGACGGCGCCATGGGCGGAGAAGCTCGGGAAAGAGCAGGGAATCGAGCCCTTGGCTCTCTCCTGTGGGAGCATAGGCGCTCGTGCGGGCATGGAGCTCGGGGTGAGCTGTGGGAAGAGGAGGCCGGGAACGAGAGGAGTGGTGGCCATTGCGATCTGATTAGGTGGAGAAGGATCGGGAGGGATCCCGTGGGGAAGATTTGGTTGGCGATGGGACAAGCTCCCGAGGAACATGGGTGGCGGCGGCGAGAGGATTAGATGGATCGATGGGACAGGGCTAGGTTTAGACTGCTACTTATAGTATTGGATTTTTGGTTAAGGCTATTTGGAACCTCCAATTAAAATAAAACAGTCGAGAAAAAATAGGCTAGGAAAGACTAAATAAGAAACGAAGATATTAGGGGGATGTTTGGGGATGATCCGGGCTCATCGGTCATGACAGCCCGGTACAGGTTCGGAGCAGCTTTCGGACGCGCGAGGGGGTCTGAGAACTGTGCGGAGGAGGTATGACAAAAGACCACGGAGGCAAGGGGGGGTTGATGGGCTCAGAAAAAAAAGAGAGAAGAGAAGGAGAGGCCCGGCAGCAGTTTCGAAGACCGAAACGTCCGACGATAGACCGGCTATAGTGTCGCTATAGATATCCGTTGGAGCATCAAACGAACTCCGAATGTGATGAAACTTGGCAGGCTGCCTACTGACAACAAAACGACACCGCACGCCAACTTTCATCCCATTCCGAGAATATTTTCCGGCCACTTATAATATTTCGGAGGTGTCGCGGGTGTGTGCAAGTGTGTCTGGGCTCAGAACGAACAATGGAAAGAACAAGGAGACCGGGACGGATGCAAGTTTTGAAAACATGATGATGCAATGCACATGATGACATGGCAAGAAGCGACATGCAAGCAAATGACAAGGCAAACAACAACGAATAACTGGAAGACACCTGGCGCAACGGTCTCGGGGCGTCACACATAGTTTAGCATCTATCGCATTTGATGTTGTTAAATCCTATGTGCGTATCTTCCCATCTTGGAAATATTATACTATAGATGAAGGAAAATGCCAGTTGTAGGTGTTTGTCCAGGAGTTATGTGTAAGTAATGTTATTCATGGCATTTACTTTGCTTTGTCCCATACATTCTACCTCCATGATGGTTATAATACAACAAATTTCCCATTTTTCTCTATAGAGAAGGACCGAGGAAACTCGGGATGAGGTAACCTGTGCTAATACCTCTGCTATCTTCAAGAATGCTTGGTGACAGTAGCGGAATTACCTGAAGAAAACGTACTTCACTGGCAAAGAAACTCATCAAATTCCCTTATGTTCTCCTGAGACACATTTACTGGACGATGACTGGGAACGCCTTGTTCTGTACTGGCCCCGAACCAAGAATGTGGTAAGGACTATGAGCTCATTTTCTATTTTAAGTACTATATTCTTGCGTCTTACTGTAGTCTCTTCTTGTAGAACAAGTGCTTAAACCTGAAGAACAACTGTTCTAATTTAAGATTCCATTGCTATCATGCACACTACTTTGCTCTTGTATCACTGTATTTACTCATACAAACTTATTTTTAAATTGAAGGATCCAATCGAAACTCCAATGGCACAACAGGTATGTTCAGCATGTTTCTTTGACAGGTTTGCTCTTATTAGTAACTCTGTTGATTTCAATTTCAATTGTGTATACAGTTGACTTCTCATATCATGCACATTACTATCATCACAACAAAGCCAATAGTGTTGTTGTACATGTAGACCCGTGGTACCCATCTGAAATCTTGTTGTGTCGTGTGGTTTCCCACGCTTTGTATTCTTTCATTGCTACTTTGTCTTGAACTAATATGATTTGAACCGTGTCTCTATTTTAATTTGGCAAGACAATGCAGTGACCATAGGACATAGATATATGTTTGTTTGATGCTTTTATTATGTACTACTTGGCAATAGAAGACTTGGTAGTTTAATCCTGTCCACCTTACTAATGAACCGGTTCACCAAAATGAGTTTCATATACTAGTACATGCTAAACATGTTATGTGTCTGCTTGTTTCTTCTTTTAGAATGCTGACAGAATATTGGAGAAGAGTGCCTTATTAAGCAATGGTAAAGGAAGTAATGCAGATAAGGTTCGGGATAGTGAGACATCCTTGTTGGTCTCCAACAAAGCTGATAAAATAGCTAAGGAAGACTATCCTGAAGACAGTGAGACAACCCCAAAGTCCTGTCTTGGTTTAGTGTTCGAGTTACTGGCCACTACCGCTTGCACAAGCTATACAAACTCACTGTCTGAATCAGTTCGGTTTCTTGAGTCTCAACTACAAGCTGAAAGACAACGATCAACTGTGCTGCGATAAGAAGCGGAAGGACTGTGGAAGTCCCTGGAGCATTCAGATGCATACTTTCTGGTGCAACAACAAGCGTTGGAAGATTTTAGCGCCAAACAGGACAAAGCTAATAAGATTGCTAAGCTTATCGCCAGCATGGTGGATACCCAGGATAATGTTTCTTGAGCTCTTTTGAAGTTGTTTCAGTTATGGACTTGTTTTGCTGCCGCGTTTATTTGCACTGGTGGCCAATTTAGATGGCCAGTGTATGTAATATGCTGCTTTGTTCCCTATATTTTCACTAGTGGCGAACTTTGATGCCCGGTAGATGTAATATATGTAATAGCCATAATAGCCTAGCGTTAGTTCCTTGCTTATTTATTTCCTTATTGTCTTCTTTAGTTGTTTGCTTGTAGTCACTATAGTTCTTTTTCCGTGTTTTCTAGTGGCCACAATAAACTGGGCCACAATAACCATGGCAACACACAGACTGTTGTGACCATGGTCCTACTACCTGCGTAGTGACCATGGCCCTCCACGGGCTGTATGATCCATGGGCCTTCCATGGGCCATAGGATCCATGGGCCTTCTATGGACCGTAGGATCCATGGGCCTTCTATGGACCGTAGGATCCATGGGCCTTCTACGGGCCGTATAATCGTTTCCCCGAACATGAGCCGTACCATTCATGGACCAATGACGGACCGCAAAATGGGCCGTAAACGGGCTAGAGTGGAAATCGCCTGTTTTATGGCCCGACCATAACGGGATGTTAATAGGCCGTAATTGATGATGCTACGGAAACAACCCAACATGTTAACGGGCCACAAGCAGGACGACTATAACCACAGGCAGAATTTGGCCCACAAGCTGAACAGGCCAGTAACGGACCGTAAGTAATCGAATTCTGGAAATGAGCCCAAGAATAAATGGGCCCTTAGAAGGCCGAAAGTTAACATGGGCTAGAAACGGCCGACGGACTAATGGGCCGTTAATGGGTATAAAGCGATAGACTGTTCATTACGGCCAGTTTCACCACGGACCATTAATGGGCCAAGATTTACAAAGGGTCTCATATGGGCAAAAAGACGTCATGGGCCAGACATGGGCCGGAAGTTACAACGGGCTGGAATCATACTGGATGGCCTAGATGACGCTACTGGGCCTAATTCGGGTAAGCCGTAGCGGGTCGTGACCTAGCGGGCTGTATATGGGCTATATGCTAACATGCCGTTAACAGGCTTTCCGTGGGCCTGCCCGCTACCTCTTTGACCAAGTCAAACGGGCCAGCCTTTTCACCGGAATGTGCCTCTGTTGGGCCGTGCCATGTGTCGACGTATCATAGGCGCCTCCTGTCTAGTGAGTGGATGACATCTGTCCCAGCGGTGAGCCAACGCGTGTTTCCTTCGGCCAATGAGAATTTTACACGTGGAAAATCCCCATTGGTCTGAGCTGTTAACGGGTTATCGGATCCAAAACCGGACCCGATAGCTTAACGGCGACCCGTTACGGTGGATGCCACGTGTCGGATCATCATGGAAGTGGACACATCCATGATGATAATTTTGGTAATGTCACGGAACACTTCTACGACAGCACATGTATGACTATCTTGATTCTGTCATAAAATCGTCATGGATGTACATGCATGACAGAAAACGTGACCTACTGTGACAAACACGTATCATCACGGAAGTGTATTTTTTGTAGTGGCTGGATCTTTTCTACCATGAATTACAATGTTTAGTCGCTGCTTGAACTTTGGAGGTGCTCTGCATTTATGTTTTGCGATCTCAGAAAGGGCTAGCGAGATACCACTGTTATCATATTATATCATGGTTGTTTTGACAAAGTGTTGGCATTTGAGGCACCTTATTATTGCTCGCTAGTTGATTATGCCATTGATATGAGTTAATATAATTTTTAAGAGTTATTGCTGATATGGTTAGTCATGATATTTGCCGAAAACCTAGGTGCCACTTAAGCTTATTTATGTAAACAAGAACAAAAGAGTTCGTAAAAGTTTCTCTTTTTCACTTTCAGTTTGTCAACTGAATTGCTTGAGGACAAGCAAAGG